>NW_009224586.1:1567-28869 GCF_000690835.1 Fulmarus glacialis | reverse complement strand
GGAATGCCACAGCGACCATGCTGAATGTTCCCAGCCAGACACAAAGGAGAGAGAGGATAGATGAAAGCGTATCAACACAGACCAAATAATGCAAACATAAAGAGAAGTGCAGGATGGGAGCAAGAAGGAGCTTTCCTCGAGATTCCATAAAAACTGAAAAAGCAATCCCTAAAGGAAGGACTGGACCTTCCTTCCCAAAAAGATGTCCTAATCACTATCCTATCAATTCAGATTTTCTTGGAAGCATAAAATCTAATCATGTCTTCCATTTTCAGCTGTACTTCCCCACACTTGCAGAGAAAGAGACATTTCCATGCCCAGTGCCACCAAGGTACTAGTGGCCTGAAAAGATGAAGGTTCAGAGTAAGTCTTGGATTTCTCGGCCCCCCCAAAACACAAGAGTTACTGTAGGCTTAAGGCCTGATAGTAAAGACAAACACAGTTAAAGAATGTCTAATGTCCCAATGATTTATGGTTTCTCTAGACTGGTTACTCACAAAAATACAGCAGATACAGTAAATGAAAGACTATACCTAGAAATGGTAGTAGAATAAAAACGTTGAAGCAATGTCCTCCACTTACCTTGTCAGAGTATGGTTCTTCAGTAAGATCAATGTCTTCAGACTGCAACTTGTTTTCTATTACCATTTCCAGATCTATTCCCCTGCTACAAGAGACCTTCCTCGCTGAAGCAGGACCTAGCTTTATCACATGCTGCTGAACACTAGCAGTCTCTGGGAGTTCCGACAGCCAGGGTGGCAGTGGGCTAGGAGAGGTACTGGGCTCCTGTTCAGAAGATGTCCTATGGACAGGTACTCCGTGACAATCAATGGGAGTGGATGAGCTGGTCTTTTTTACTGGCAAGCACGGTGCTTCTAGACTTGAGTGGTTCGTACTTGCAGTCATGGGAGGATGATATAATCCATTAGAAAGGCGTTCTCGGCATTTTTTGGCAGGGACAGGTGGCGGCTGAGAAGGATTTTTTGGTTGCATTCTTGCCTCATTTGTGCCTTTTTGCTCAGCTTCTAGACCTCCCTTGAGGACTGGAGCATAATCAGCCCGTGCAAGGTCATGAAAGCCTTTACTTTGTATTTCCAGAGGCGTCCTTGTTGCAAGATGCGTCACTAAGGCAGGCTGAGCGTCACAGTTTTTCAGGAGGAACGGAGCAGGCTTTCCACCTGCTGTCTCTGTTACAGAGCAGTTCAATTCCTTAGCTCTTCCCTTCTGAAAACTAGCAGCTCCTTTACCCTCCTTAGCCATCAAGCCATCTACCATACAACTGCCTCCACGAGACTGAGGCGGCAGGGCAGAGCCAGTTGCCGTTTTTGCTATATCCTGTGAATCCTGAGGAAAAGAACCTACTTCCTTGCTAGCGTCCTGTAGGTTAGTATTGGTTTCTCCCTGGAGATCATCCAGCGAGTGAGATCTTGGCCATGTATCTACACCCTGGGGGCCATCCAGAGTTTCATAGCTCCGACAGACAGCAACTGGTAAACTTCTACGGTTCTTCTTCAGACCCATAACAGCTGGAGGTTTGACAGAGCTCTTCAGAGCACGATGTGCACAACTCAGCCGGCTTTCTTTCTCCCCTTGCTGTAGAGCTTCTATTGACTTGGTCAGTGGAAGCGTAGGATAATTTGATAGCTGGTTTCTGCTGAAGTCCTTAAAGCTATGCTCATTTGCTGATTTTGAGGGCAGAAGACAGGTACGTCGAGTTTTACCTAGAAGCAAATAAATCATAATCCACCATTAAAAAAAAAAAACAAAAATACTGCAGTATAAATAACAGATCACTTCTAAATGCCTTTGAAACAAAATTATTTACTCTTTTTGTTAACTCTAAATGTACAAGAAGTCAGTGCCATTTTAAGCATACGAATTTGTGAACTTCAGCTTTATTAATGAAGAACTGGTAAATGTGACCACGTAAGGAAAATACATTTAAAATACTTAATATCCCTCCTACTTCCCAATTTGCAGAGACTTAAGTTTTAGCTTATGTAAACCTTTTTCAGTGTAGAAATATCCTACAGCTAGAACTGGTACCCTATACCCATTATATGAACTGGTTTGACCCCCACACACAAATAACTCAAATGACTTACCATTTTCTTCTACTTTTCTAATTTGTTTAGGATATCAATAATTATGTTCACCTTCTAATGAAGTTTACTAGATTGCTCAGGAAAGCTTTTTTTTTTTTTTTTTTAAAAAAAATCCTGTTTATTCATTTTAATTACAAAGTGTGCCAATAGTGTTATTTCATCTTTTAAATGAGCAGCAAACTATTTGCAATGGCAAACCGGAGAGAAAAAAAAGTGTTTGGAAGACTGGTTTTGCATCAGGCCCTTTGTAAAGTTACTTTTAGGGACAGCAGAGTTTTATGGAAAAAGGTTTTATACTATGAGATGGAGAACTGTTTCAAAAGGGAGTTTCAAGTGCGACTAATCTTAGTGTTATTCTCATGTCATAGTGTTTTATCGAAGTGGAAGGTCTTAGAGATGTGGTGTTTTATTATAACCATTTAAGACAAGATGACATGAATCAATATGAACCACATGTTGTTTGTAAGCTTTATTTTATATTTTTATGAGATATGCGCCACTGATTTTAAACAGTGAAGTCCATCAAATCTGCTTGACAGAAAAATTCTGATCAAAGGGACTGAGCTCATTAGAGCATTCATTAGTATGAAATACAAGGTCATTTCTCAAATACTGCATAGATTTTTTATTTTCCTTTTAACAAGGCAGAAGTAAATTTGTCTCAAAGCAGATGACCTCTCAGAATGATAGCCTCTCAGAATGACAGCACATCCTGAACAGTCATTGTTTTCAGGGTGACAGGGATACTTTCTCCCAAGCTTTCTAAAATCAGGATAGATAGATAAAGCTTGAAATTTCTTTTTCCAATTAAAAAAAAAAAAAAAAAGACAACAAACCAAAAAACCTAAACGAAAAGATTTGGCTAAATGGTATCAAAAGTCTGTAATAATAGGCAATCAATAGCTGCCAATTAAAGGACCAGTTACTTTTAGAGATCTGAGAAGTTTTGCTAACTTTATTGAAACTAAATGAACCTGGTGTACTTTTAAGCAATAGATGCTTTCTTCTCATACAGCTTGCCTTCAAAGCTTTATCCTGAAAGAAGGTCAATGCTTGGCTTTTGAATAATATACACTGCTCGCTTTGAATATGAATGAAAGAACCTGTTTAACCTAAAAGAGAAATAGCTTGCTTTCTCTCTTTCTCTTGCCTCTTTCTCTGCTCAAGGAGTTTAAAAACCAAAGTATCCAGAAAACTAGCAAAGAAAATGGAGGTAACATTTAAAGAGAAATAAGGAAAGCATTCCCCTCAAAAAAAGTTTGTTGCATTTACTGGTATGCCAGCAAAGGTATTCTGCCTAAAATCAAGGTGCGCCTACAAGGATGAATGCAAGCATACAGGAACTCCTTTCTCAGAAGCTGTATGGTTCACAGTTCAACTCAAGCTAAGTATTACCATTTCCCCAAAATGCTAATAAGGACGCATCACGCATTAAGTTGGCTCCCTTGCTACTACCTTGAGTTCAGGTAGCTCAGAGAAGTAGTAGAAAGACTTCTCTGCCTGCACCTTTCCATGGAGCCAGGCCACCACCTTCTGAAAATAGCTTACAACCACATTAGAGAGACGTGTGTAAGAAATGTTACATTCATTTTTTTAGTGCCTTCAGGCACTAATGTCAATATGTAATGAGTATGGAAAGGAGTGTTCTCTTTTCATTATTCATATTTGCTAGTACACATCTGACTTGTGCAGTAATTCACCATACTGTCTGGGGCTTCCTGTCACAGCTCACATAACAAAATCCATGTTTCTTCTTTTCAATCTGAAATATTGATCAGGGGTTATACTGGTTTTAGGAAAGCACACTCAGGAACCTCAACACTGAAAGAAAAGTTGTGAGAAATTCTACTATGTGCAATATAAGCTCTTACTGAGGCCATAAGGGTATCTAGTAAACAACATTTCATTTCTTTAGAAATGGGGTATCTCTGCGTAAAGCCAGTAGCCTGGGAATGGAAAAAAGAAGAAATGGGAAGGAAGGAGAAGGAAAAGGAAAGAAGAAAAACCCAAGAAAAATGAGAAAAGAAAAATTTTGGGAAAATAAAATCTTTAGTTCATTCCAACCCTGTTTTGCATAAAAATACAAATGTGGAGAGAATGGGAAGAAGTTCAAAACTTTTTGTCTATAAAATACATAACCGAACATGCAACCTTTAAGCCCTCTGCTTCAAAATGGTTTAAAAAAAGTGCTGGGTTCAATGCTACTGTTTTGTACAAAGGACAGGGGTTCAGAATGTAATTTCTCTTACATAGATTTAAGTCAAAAGCAATATTAGGAGGGCAGCTGTGATTTTTCTTTTTCTAGCTATTCCTTCCCTCCTCCTGACTGCCAAGTGTAACTTCATTATTTTTCTGAGACATTAAGAAAGGAAGGTAGTATTTCCTGAAAACAGACTTTTAAATGTTTTTAAGTTGTTTTCACAAAGTGGAGAGCTATATAAACAACGCGCATAAATGTAACATTCTCTCCCTATCTCAGGAAAAAAAAAGAAAAAACCTACAAGAGTTAAAGTGTATAGCCTAGTAAGGTTTAAAACACATTTTAAATGTTAGCATTTTTGCTAATAATTCATTCTTATGATTTCCTGGTACAGTTAGGCAGTCTAATGCCTTTCATAGTGCTGTCAACCACAGTAGCATCTCTGATTTAAATGTGTGCAAGAAGGACACAGGTGTCTGGGTGAAAACTAAGATAACAAAGGTGGTCTTTACACAAAACAAATAGAAAGTTTATATTGTTTCCAGGTTCTATTCAAGCTACAGGCATACTTAACTCTTTTGTTTAACGTTATGGGGCAGTTTTTGTTAGACAAAGCACTATCTACCTCTCATGATGCTTGTTATTAGAATACAGAGAAGGAACTTTTCAATTCCCTGTCATCATCTGCCTCAGAAGAAAGGAGATTATCTTGGGGAATATTTCCAGAGGTACCAAAGCTACAGCAACAAATCTTCAGTGTTTCTCTTAGTACTTTTTCTGTATGGAAGATCGTCCTCGGAAATTTAAGTCTCAAAACCAGACACAGAATGCATTCAGTGGCCTGTCCAGATCCCAGATTTTATCAACTTCAATTTGGCATTGCTTTCTGTGGCTGTATTTTGCGTACATTTCAAACAGCTCTGTTGACACAACAAAGATGATGGCACAGTAGACTCATTGCTTTGTTTACTGATTACAAACTAGTAGAAATGCACATTACATCAGGCAATGTGGCCACCTGTTCTGTTGCTTCCTTTTCTGACTAATTAGCACTGAACACTTAAGTGCTTAGGATGCCTACTCCGTACTATGGAAATCTGGGCTTCAGTTTCTGAACAAATCAGAGAACACCCTTATCCCACCTGATGAAGCCATGGTTTGTCTGCTTCTTCAGCTCTGCACATTGCATGTGCAATTCTGATCTCTTCACACCCCCTCTCTCCTTAAAAAAGCTATACAGCACAACAAGAAAAGGTTCAAAGAAGCCAGGCATGATCAGGGACATGAATGACCTATAAGGAGTAATTAACAGGCCTCTCAGACTAGAAAAGAGATGACTCGGGAAGGAGTATGACAGAAGGAGTATACACAGACACTGTTAGTTATGGAGGTTCTAATGAAGACCCGGGATGTTCATAAAGAGAAACATTTTCAGGAAAATTGATGAATGCTAGGAAACAGTACCCAGTTTTTGAAGTCCTTAAGTCCTTAAATGATTAATTCCCCAAGAGTACCCTGGGAAGCATCAAATATGCTTGCTCTGTTCCTATACTGTTCTCTAGCTATCTGCTTTTGGCCAGTCCTGTGAGAACTAGATTTCCGATATGGTTTCCAAATGCGCCTCAGACAGACGATGCTTACATGCAAAACAAGCCCAATAACTGCACCGGTGTCAGAAGTCTAAAGGAGAGCTTGCTCTCTCTGCCTTGTTTCAAACTGAGGACTGGACTGTATGGACTAATAGTCTGATCATGGATGGTTGTTTTCTGCTCTTATGTTCTTTCTGTCTAACACTGAATAGGTCACAAACTGTATGTTCCTTGCTCTCTGTAAACTGGAATAAAATCACAATGCTGCTCTAAGTACATTGTGGATACCTATGAGAATACCCAAATATTTCTGCAGCGGGACCCTAAGAAGTACCCATAAAAGACACATCTGTACCACGGCAATAGTACAGAGCAAACCATTTTCTAGCCAAAATGTAAGAGCAGCTCTGAAATCTTGAACTGATGCCAAAAGGTTCAATATCAGCCCAAAACAGGACACTCTACTAGTCATCAAAATATCATGTATAACCATCCCCCAGAAAATCTGAAGACCAATTTCTTCTCAGAATGCATTTTGCCTTTATGAAGCGCAGTTTATTATTGCTGATCTGCACATTATGATGTTTATACTAGACAAATGATTACCCTTATTTTAACAGATAAGAACCCAACATATTTTGAAAACAATATGCATATAAACAACTATGGACCATGAACTTTGCAAAGAAGGTGGAGCACATTTCAGATTAACCAGCCTTGGCAAAATCTCTGAATGAATCCCATAGCAAATGTTCTTTTCATAATGGTTTTCAAAACAAGCACTAAATGCATTTGTGAGCAAAAATGATGCAGAAATGCAGCAAGCCTTACATGAAAAGCAATATAAAAATCATCAGTGGTATTTCACATTCTACAAAACTCAGATAGAAATATTAGTTTAAATGTAATAGTAAGTATCTAAGCAGACAGGCAATGACAATTGCTTTCTAAAGATTTTATTATATTGTTAAGATAAGGAAAAGGTACAGGCAGCAATTTAACTTCAGTGCTACAGCTATTGTTATGATGGCACTTAGAGATAAAAAAGAAAGAAAATTGTCACATATGCTATATATTTAGCTATGATTATATTCCAGCATGCCTACTGTATGGTGATTCATATTCAAGAAAAAAATTCTCTCTGCTTTCAGGAATTTAGTATATTGCCAATTTCAGGCATTCAGTTTCAAAGCAAATTGCAATTTTCTTCAATAAATGGTTATTTCTGAGTGGCAGACTGACAGAAGATGCACATACTAAGAGAAAGATCTGTAGCTCATATTTTAGATTGGAAAAATGGCCACTACAAGGGGCATACAGTACCTCTATTTATTCTGATCTTGGTTTCTTGTTTGTGCTGGATGTTAGCCATGAAACCAGGCAGTCTGAGGCCAAGCCACAGCTCAAATGCTTGGAGTGATAATGCCAAACTCAAACCAATTTCATGTATTTTAATATTTCATCCCTAATGACAAGTTTACACCATCCCTCAAGTAAAGCACGCTCAACAACCTGATTTCTTCAGAACAGAGAGAGTGATCCCTATTATCATCTGTCTTAGTAATTTTTCAGTGCATCACCTTTCACTGTTGCAAGATAAGGTAACAGAAATTGACATCATAAGCATTTTTTTCCACAGTTTATTTCCTTGCCAACTTGTCAATTAATTTAACTTGCTAGTGTTCATACACTAAAAAGTCCTAAATCTCTGCAGTTGGCTTCTGATCAGAGGAGAATGCAACACGCAACCTAAGCAAACACAAAAATATGGCCTAAAACAGAGAACATTTTTTCTAAACAGTTTTTTTATGGGTTTAGAAGAAATCCTCCTAATCTCAGTGGAGCTCAGTGACTTCTCCATTGCCAGTGGTCCCTTAGACATGGGCTGTTAGAGTGTAAGTAGTGCAAGCCTCAGGAGGCACGGTTGCATGAGAATATGATAGGGAGTGGAGAAGGCAGGAATGGCAGTAAGAATGCCTGTTGCCTTAGGATCACAAAAGAAAGATGATTTGTGAAATGTGATCTGTTTCCTAGCAATACAAACAAATAAATTAGAAACAGTAGCAATGAAAACCAATGGCTCAAGCCAAGAGGGAAAGAAGCAGTCAGAACAAAGGAGAAAGTCAAGTATGAAGTAGCTTGTATTAGCTAGGAACAGCAGCAGAAAGTATATGAAGTTATCTACTGAAAAAAGGCTGCAGGGATTAAAACGATCATTGCTGTCACCATTACCATTCTCCAGGTTTTCACTGCTTTCGTAGCAGCCAGAATCCCGAGGAGAGCATCCGGTTAGGCCTTGGCCTTCAATGAGAAGTTTCTCCTGAGATCCTGACTGGTCGCTGTTACCTAGAGGATGCGAGAATACAGTGAAAAACAGACAAACAGAAAATCCGGCTGAACTTCTCAACCTTCCATTTCCAACACCATTAACTTGCGTGTCCAAAGAAGGGCAATGAAGCTGGTGAAGGGTCTCGAGAACAAGTCTTATGAGGAGCAGCTGAGGGAACTGGGACTGTTTAGTCTGGAGCAGAGGAGGCTGAGGGGAGACCTCATTGCGCTCTACAACTACCTGAAAGGAGGTTGTAGCGAGGTGGGGGTTGGTCTCTTCTGCCAAGGAACTGGCGATAGGACGAGAGGAAATGGCCTCAAGTTGCGCCAAGGGAGGTTTAGACTGGACATTAGGAAAAACTTCTTTACTGAAAGAGTGGTCAGGCCTTGGAACAGGCTGCCCAGGGAAGTGGTAGAGTCACCATCCCTGGAAGTATTTAAAAGACGTGTACATGAGGTGCTTAGGGACATGGTTTAGTGGGCATGGTGGTGTTGGGTTAACGGTTGGACTTGATGATCTTAGAGGTCTTTTCCAACCTTAATGATTCTATGATTCTATGATTCTATGAAAGGGTTGTCATGCATTGGATCAGGCTGCCCAGGGAAGGGGTGGAGTCACCATTCCTGGAGGTATTTAAAAGACGTATAGATGTGGTGCTTAGGGACATGGTTTAGTGGTGGACTTGGCAGTGCTAGGTTAACGGTTGGACTTGATGATCTTAAAGGTCTTTTCCAACCCAAATGATTCTACGATCTTCCCTGTTGTATTAATTGTATCAGGTCACTGTTTTAGAAAAGAGTGAGCATTAGGAACAGCCATCACAAATGTTGGAAACATTCATCCCGTTTGGTAAAGGATCAAGCAACAGCTTCAGCACAAGTGTGAGGGAGCAGTGTGGTACATAATGAAAGCAGAATGGACTGCGTGTGCACCTCAGCTCCCTTGGGGCCAAGTCCTGCAACTTACAACCATGGAAATGTATTTAAAATGATGGTGTCAAAGTTCTGTCTAAGACTTAAAAAACCCCCAACATCCAAAACAAAAGCAAAAAGCACTGAAAAAACCAAATCAAGTAAAAAGGAATAAAATTCTAACCCTGACCTACTTTCCAGAAGGGACCAAGAGGAAGGATCAGGAGTGGGTCTGGCAAAGTTAGATACTGTCCCCTAACGAAGAGGGAAGGGACAAGGGAGAGACTTGTGGTAAAAATTCCCTCCTTCCTTGGTCTGTACAAAGAGCCAACACTCAAGTGTGGTCCATCCAGGCTGCAAAGGCTGGATTCCAGCAATTTACCCAGAATGTTTGGTCAGAAATCATATTTTGTAAAGAAACTAAATCTGGAGCTGAAGATACAGAAACCCAACTTCATGGTGCACGCATACAGTTTATGCTCTTTTTTCTTCCTGCAATAAAATGTCAGAAATGACTATTCCAATTCCTATTCTCAGCACATGAAAGGTAATTATGGGGTAGAACTAAGTGCTGTTGCCCCTCCCAGGTTCCAGCTGTCCGGTCCCCACTTCTCCTTCTCCTCATCACCCTGACTTGGAGATGGAATTTATACTTTCCAACCACCACATCACATCGTTCTTCAAGTTTTCAAACCAAAATTGAAGGGCCCTAAAAAAAATTATTACTTCAGGGAAGTGAGCATTCCAAATAGGTCTGCAAATAATGAAAAGAAGCTCCTATTAGGTGACGAAAAGCCACTCTGATATAAGTGAAGAGAATCTAATTCTGCAACTACAGTTTTATTGGGGGGTGGAGCAGGACAGAGAAAGTGAGGTTGCCTCTTTGGGAAATGAAATGAACAAGAAAGCTACGTGTCAGTGAAAGCTCAGGCCACACAGCACTGTCTAGAGATACTAACCATACATCTCTCTAGAACAGAATTAAGCATTGCTATGGCAGTTTAAGATAAAACATAGAATTTTGCACAGAAGCAGCTGAGAAAGCCCTCACACAATCCATTCCACTGATTCTGCTCGGTGGGATACTAAACTTCCGCTGACACTTAGGGACAAAGGGGAAATTCAGTACTATCTTAGGTTGCTGCAACTAGGTATTGAGCACATCTAAATTCCTGTCTCAAGCTACTCTTGCTTTTTAAATGATTCTACTCTACCATGACTCTATCATGACTACTGCGTGGAAGCCCCACTTCCTCCGGTGCAGCAAAGACACCATCGAATTCGACCGCCATGGCTTACTCTACTTTCCCTCATCTTTGCAACCACTTGCCTGAGACCATCTGTACAACAGGTAGAATTGCACTGCTGCACCTTAGATAGTTGGGTCACTGTCTTTCACTCTTTGCATTTGACTGATCTATTTTCTCCCTTTGAAAATCGCTGTGTTGTCATGTGTACAACCTGAAGCTACTTGTACAATCCTGCAATTCATAGTCCAAGAATCATATGCATGTGCAGGTAAAATGAGAGAAAGTTTAATTCACATTGCCCTTCTTCACAGCCCTCTGGGCTTTGATCTTTTTCTTACCCTTGATAACCTCAATCTCTTCCCTCTAGTCTAAAAGTTTCTTCTTTCCTATCCTCCATGCCTCATCAGCTTCTTATTTTGAGTAGGTTATCTCAGGATTTATTCCTGAACATCAGTATTCTAAAGGCTATGTGTTGTACACTTGACATCACTTGAATAAGTTGGGTAGCAGGGCTTACGTGAACAAAAGAATTCTGGCAGAACAAATGCAAGTCTTAAGTCACTCCTCAAAAATCGACTTTTTTTTTTTTTTTTTTTTTTTTTTTAAAACAGGATTACCCTGGAAATAACTACATTAGCAAAAAAAAGGTCAAAATCCTGGAACCAGTTTTCTGCTTTAAGGGGTTCACAAGGTTCTTGGCAGAGCTCTAGTAAAACTGAAAATCTCAGACATCCCACGTACTATCATACTCCTGTAGAAGTTCCACTGCTGTGAGGAGAACAGCTCTGTGCTCAGGATCTCGGATGTTCAGTTCATCCAAATCTTCTTCTTCTAAAAGCTTAAAGGTATCCAGATCTTCATAACCATTGAACAGAAAAGTGGGCATATGCTCCTGCATAAAAGAAAAAAAAAAAAAAAAAAAAAAAGAGCTGTAAGACAACATATTTATTCAACTTATTTTGTCAATAAAGATATTAGAAGAGATTTTTACAACCAGAAAAAAAAGCAGTAGTTTAGCAAATGCAAACCACTGTATAACAGCAAAATTATAGGACTATAACTTGTATAAACATTGCTCAGAGTTCAGGAAGGTAGCTGTGCCAGAACTAGAATGCTGCACATATTTTTGTATTTGGAATGCACTGTATTAAATGGCCTGGGTAGCATCCTACCCAGACACACAATATGGTACAGCTCTGTATGAAGGGAGAAGTACAAAGGGTGAATGACAGCTGTACCAGTTTATACCCAGCTCTTCTGAACAGAAACATGGAAAAAAACTTCCTCTTTAAAGACAGGATAACTATTGTCATTTTACACTTTTTGCTTGCTTTTAAAGTGTGTTAGCTAGTAGTCATACTATGCAACGACTTACGGTCTCCAAGTACATACAACTTGCAGCCTGCAGCACTTCATCAAGCCTGACTGGCAGTTCTGCCTGGCCTCAGCTATTTTCACTTTGACCCGATTCTGCTAAGTGGTGTCACGATCCTTAGGATTATCAATCTGGTGTGCAGCTTTCAAAACTAGTAACTCCAAGGTATAGCCCCCTTCCCACAAGCAAAACTGAAGGGTAGACAGAAAGAGAGAATTTGGACCTTTAAGTTGATCCGATCCAAGAGATCCTCAACTGACTTGGGCTGGGGTGGTCTGCTTTTCCGGCGTCTCCTGGTGGGCCGCTTTGGCTTCTCTTCCTCTTCATTTAACACGTCCACATAGATAAATTTGAAAGTGCCAACTTTGTTGTTCAATAGGCCCATCCAAGTGCCCATGGGGGGTTTGCTGATTATATCAATGATGTCACCTTTCTGCAGACCAAAGCAGCAAGAAAGCCATTTAGGCATGCTTTCTGATGGATATTCAAGCAAACACACCCACTTTCTCTTAGATTTTCATGTACACAGAATGGACAACACTCTTTAGTTTTCAAAAGGTTAACCACAGCTCTTACAAAGATGTTTGATTATACTTGTTTTACAAATGGAAGAAAAGGGAATTAAGTGACATGCCTAAGACCACAGAGCAAGTCAACAAAAAAACCTGGAATGGACCCCAACTGTCCAGATTCACAAACCCGCTTACACCCCAGTAGTGCATCACTGCTGTTTTGTACAAATGTCTCTAAGCTGTGCAACTATCTGAAATTGGTGCAAATAAAAACACGCTCAGTGTGTATGGGCACAATCTCACACTAGATCTGCTGAGGAAAGGAGGCATATGCAGAAGGAATCGTGCAACACTGTTGCTTTTCCTAATGTGCTCCTGACCATAACAAGGACATGGACGCACAACGGTTTTTCTATCCTTAAAGAGATTACCTTATGTACATCTGCTTTACTAGGAATTTTAAGTAATGAATGTAAGGAGTCAGATAGTTTGAATTGAATACAGCACAACTAAAAATAATAAAAGTTGATATCCAGAAAAATTAAAGGGGAGTGACAACTCACAGTCAGCAAAGCAATTTAATGTTAGCTCAAAACACGTTATATTAACTGAAATGCCTTTAAGAGACACTATATGTAGGCGCATCCACATTTCTTCCAACGATTTTGAAAATTTTTCCATTGATGTATTAATTCATCATGGCACACAAGAGTATTTTTCCAATCTTTCAAACAAAATCTTTGCAAAATGGAAATGGATTTGTGGCACATTTTTATTTTTCCAGAAACAGAAGATGCAAGTGTCTTTCCCTGGACGTGGAGAAATACTAATACTTACTCATGTTCTATAACATTTTGCTATAATTCAAGCAAATCTTAAATGTGCAAGACAGGTTAAAGGGCTTCAAAAAACACATGTAAACTCATTAAAAGACTAAGAATCGTACAGTTCTTGCAAAGAGCTATTAATTAAGAATTTTGCCAAAATAAATGCTTGACCCCTTAAAAACAGATACAGCTGGTACCTTGAGCTTCAGAGAGTCTGTATCATAAGGACTTGGAGTAAAATCGGTGTGAACCCTGGCTCTTCCACAAAAAGGTCCTCTGTAAGGAGGCTCTTCATCATCACCATCTTCTGATTTCACACTCTCCCTGTTGCTGGTTGAGGAATCTGTTGTGCTCACCGTCTGACCGCCTGTGTGAGAGACATAGTATCAGTCCACAAAAAAGAATCTCTTTGTGAAGAAGGTTCAGAAACAAACAGAGGCAGGACAGAAAATGGGTCTTCTTTCTACAAAACATGGAAATAAAGTTAAAAATCCTTAAATGCTGCTATTTCTTATATACACATGTGATGGGAGAGTTAGTTAATCTAGTTTGCACTCTTGTTTTCCCAAATTCAGCTCCTCAATATTTAACTGAGAAGCTGTTTAACTAGTGTCTCATCTATGATACATCACAGGAGATGTCATCTTGGGAAGTTTTGCCCACAAAAAAAGCATAGTAGTGGGAGGAAAATAAGCTCTGAATCCTGCATGAGGGTTCCAGAATCCCCCTCATGTCCAGAAATTTGGTTTTATGGTAACATTTTATATTGATATTACAAAAAAACAAAAAAACCAACCAACCAAACAAAAAAAACCTCTAAAAAAACCCAAACAAAAAAAACCCCAAAAGCAGACGATTTTCAGAACATACTTTCAGTTATTTAAAAATGGAGCTTTCTCTTCAGTTTTTTTTTTCAATATGTTCTTGGTTTCTATTGGTCAGTAATCCATAGTGAAGCAAGTTTACACTATCTGTGTCCCATTTAAGCTCTGTTTTGTGTAGAGACAATCCTAACCAGAGAGGTTTTAAATAATACTCCTCTAACTAGTTAAAGAGACCTCAAGGTCTCTCTGGAGGCAGGGTGGGAAGCCCATCAGGACTGCCCAGGAGAAATCTAGTGTAAAGATGAGCCTGTTTACTACTGGCCAAGGACTGTAATTTTCACTCCAATCATTTATATTATAATAGCAAGACCCAGCAGACCCAGCCAGAAAGCAGGATTTCACTTTTTCAGGGCTCTGTATAAACACAAACCAAAAAAGATTGTCTCTGCACCAAAGAGCTTACGGTTTTTTGTAAGCCCTTAATGACTAACCCATCAGCCTTTCTACTTTTTAACCACTGCTTCTGCTTTGACTTTCTCTGATTCTGCTTACTGTGGAGATCTCTGCTCCCTGAAGCCACAGAAATGGAGCAACGCAATTACAACCAAACTTACTCATTGAGCTCTGACCGCTTAAGGAACTCCTCAGGCTCTCTACTGAGCCACCAGCTTTCAGTTTGGGTTTGTCCAGGGAGTCAGTGTCTGGTGGCGGCGACTGTGGAGAACCCGGCATGACCCCAGGGCTGGACTCCTGAAAGGGATTGAACCATTTCAGTTCAATAAATGAACACAGGCACTGACAGGAGCTGCTTGTTCATCTCCACGGAAAGACATTCTGTTTTCCTGCTCTTTACCAGACAGGATGAAACCTTCTATGTTTATCTACTTATTTCATGGTACTCGGCTGTGGCAGAAATCCTGCTTTACTAGGCAT
Source organism: Fulmarus glacialis (assembly GCF_000690835.1). Taxonomy (NCBI): domain Eukaryota; kingdom Metazoa; phylum Chordata; class Aves; order Procellariiformes; family Procellariidae; genus Fulmarus; species Fulmarus glacialis. The sequence continues at coordinate 14,014 of NW_009224586.1, read as the reverse complement.
GATAGCAGGGACAGGAGCAAACAGTCCAGTCTGAAAAAGCTAGCATTGTTAAGTAGAAAGAAACATTACACAAAACTCCCAATTCAAAGGTTTTAATGACATGATATTTTTGCAAGCAGTACTTGCAATACAGCTAATGTCAAATTCAGCTTTCTGAATCAGGATTTTGTACAAAGATGAATACAAAAAAATCAGACAATGCAAGTTAGACACACAGCAATGTGCATTTTTTGCAGTGAATTGTTGATATCTTTTCTCATTTAACTTGAAGAAAAAAAAAAGAACTAACCAGAAAATGCAGCCTGTGCATAGTATAAATACTCATAAACATAAATGCATAAATATAAAAAGATTTTGCTACACGTGCAACAGGTGAGGCAATTTCTCTTTTCATTCCGTCAAGCATTACAGGAAATCAAAAAGAGTCTTTCCTAAATTGAAATTCTGTCAGCCTCTGTGAAGCACAGTTAAAGCAAAGCAGCAGATACTTGTGGCCAGAATAGCTTTTGTTTGTTTTTTTGAATGCAGAAAGAGATGCTGGCACATAGTTTGAGTCATGATGCCAGAAAGGTACACATATTCTAAAACGACTGTGCCAAAAAGTTTGAAAACAAAAATACTGTAGCTTGCATACAAGAAGAGTTTTTGTGGAGATGTGTGGTCATAAAACTTTTAGATGAAAGCTATTATTTGCATGCTGCAGAATCATCAGAAAAAAAAGTCATCCCAGCATATGACTTCAGAGGTCAAGTCAATCTTGGAAAGCGCTAGAGAGCAGAAGTATTGCCAACTCACTGTTAACCGATTTCTCAAAATATCCGTTTCTTAGGCAGACTTTGCAGAGGGGCACTGTAAGACCAGTCAGACACCAAAGCATCTTCTTATCAATATGAAATCATGTTAGACCTTAAAATGTTTTAATTGTAAATTTAAATTAAATAACTGTAACTGTAGCACTGCCCCTGTTTATGAATAAGTATGGCTAATAGTCTACAGGAAAGGGATTCTAATGTTGCAAAGCATTGCATAAAACTGGTGACTTTTCTGCCTCTCTGTGCCGTCTCCAGACACTGCAGTTTGGGGTTGTTATTTTGAATCTTAAGAATTGCTCCTTTTACAGGCACTAACGCTTTGCATTAATACCAAAAGGCAGATCTGATGGGGCATGACTCCCTTTCCACTTCATTTCTCTATGGCTGCAAGCACCCCCGGCGATCCAGGGGCCGGTAGGAGGCCACTTGGGGGCGATGTTAGCCAGAGAGAGCTCTGCTTTCCCGGCGGCTTTGTAAGCTATTGCTTACACGTTTCAAGCGGCGAGATTGGTTTTACACAAATGCTGAAGAATTTTTGACACTCCACCAAAGCAAGGAACCCAAAGTACACCAAAAAGGAAAAAGACAGCGATTGTTCCTAGGCCACTGAAATTCAAAGCCCTAATTTACAACTAATGTACTTCAGGTTTGCCTGTAAGAATAAGCTATAAAAATCTGTAATGAAAGAATAATGGGAAAATCTTCTGTGGGATGCCCCTTTCTGACTACATTGTGCATCTGTTTTAATGGGCTGCTGCAGAGGGCAAGGTGTGATGGAGAAACGATCTGTAATAGCAGAGAGGAACTGGGTATGTAAGTTATGCTGGGAATTTAAACTATGATGTAAATTGCATTGTAAATTGTAAATATATTACTGTGACCCTGTGTCACAGACCGGTTCCCTTAATAAATAATGATGATAGATAAAGAAATGGAAATATAGAGCGAGATGTGTAATGCCATCAACCACAGGCTTCTGCTAACGAGCTACTCGAATGAAAATCTGAAAACGCATTTTCATGGTTTGGCATCTATAGGAAGCCATTTCACAGTGAGGGATTTTATAAGAACATAGGAATAAGCCACACCACATAGTCTTGTTAGAAATTTCTTCAGAGATGCCTTGAAGCATGAGAATCAATATTGATTATCACTTCTACACTATTAAGTGGATTCCATTGCAGACCTTACATACCTGCTCAGACAGAGAGCTGCTATATTTTTTAGACATCCTTTTCTTCATGGTTTCTTTCACAGACTTCACCTTTTTGCCCAGAGAAATACGGGAGGCAGAGGGTGATTTGATCACCTCTTTATAAACAAAGTCTCCTTCTTTGCCCTGAAAAATAAAACAGGGTTTAAGCCTATAAAATACAAGAACCATTTTTTTCCTCAGTCAGCAGTCATTGCAGAGGTATCCAGGCAGACACAGGACGGCAGTATGGTGTCTTGTTTACTGCTCTAAATTCACTGTTGAGACCTGTGCAAACCACTGTAGCAGTCCACCGTACCTTAATCCTAAGGCCTGATTTGTAACCTTTTCTGCAGGTACTGTGTGTAGATGTGTTGAGGTCTGTTAGGATGCCTTTGAGTTTCAGCTAAGTATTTGATCTGATAGAAAACTCCACGGTTTCAGGCTAAGCCTTCCTGACAGGACATACAACAATATGGTTGGTCAATACTACATACAGTTTAACAGAAGTAAAGGTACTTCCGAGATCCTAGCCAAATATATATGTGTGTGTGTGTGTATATACATATGGATACCTACATTTGGCTACCCAAATTTACTTTTTATTTTCAGACAGGCATTCAGTTAACCTCTCTTGATGACTGTCTCTGTGGTTTTACTGTGGATTGTTTATAAAAAAAACACAAAAAAGGCTACTAAATCCATCAATCATGGTAGAAGGTTACACTTGCACATCTATTCTTAAGACACACAACAGGGTACTGCCAAACTAAATTAGCTGGTCCATATATAGTGGATGACAAAGGCCAGCTGCTTTGAACAGATTTAACCTTTTCTAAACCAGCTTAGGATACCTAGCATTTACTTATGCCACAAGCACACACAAAGAATTAGCGTGGATCAGTTGACATTTTGCCAAACTCACTTGCATGACTCAGCCCTTATTCAGATTGTCCAGGCAGCATGTTAGACACGGTCTTTCGTTCTACCGTGTGTCAGGAACCACAGCAAGGCAGCTCTATTAGAGCTACTACCAGCACCCTCCATTGGCAAGGGTGCACCAAAAATCACAACGCAAAAAGGACCAAACTCTGTTTGGCCAAATAGATTGACTACTGAATTTGGTCTCTGACTTGGTTCAATAATCCGAGGACAATTTAGGTAGAAAGATAACAAACCCTAAAATATGCGTACACTATATTCTACATAAAAGATATATCTTTTTTTCTAAATTTATGTATGTTTGCTACTTTACTAATGTTCTCCCAAAAAGTTTCTCTGAAATTCAGCTGATACTTCATTTCTGACAATTCTATATTTTTTTCCTTTACAAGTTGTTTGTGATTACAACTTCTTTGGTAACTTTTGGTCTTTTAGCAGAAATTAAGGACAGCTCTTTGCCTTATCTTTTTGGGAAAAAACCTTCCACTTAATGGACTTAAATGTTTTCAAGAAAAAAACCTTGATCTGCATACATTCTTCTGGTGCACTGCATCTCTCCCACTACTGATGCTAGTAGGGAAAAATGTAATATCTAGATTTCACACTTTCCTATATCAAAACCAATCTGAACAAAATATGCTAAAGTATCTATGTTTAAAGACAAACACTGTAGGTTTGGAAGTTAACTTTTTACTGAGTTGAAAATTGATGAATAGAACAACCACCCACAGTTTTGGCCAATTTAGGGGTAATTTATGATGTTACAAAAACAATCCCAAAAAACCCAGCTGATGTAAGAAATAATATAATGCTGGCATATAAGAGTTTCACAATTTAGACTTGGTTTAAGTGAACAGAGAAGTTATCAGAGCCAATGTTGAAACAGAAAAGAAAAACACATATAGGCAAAAGGAAAAAATATGTTGGCAATTTCATTTGATATAATGTTCTGGCTCATTTCTGTTATTTTTGGCCACAGGCTGACCAACAGTAACCCTGGGATCAACATGAGTAACGTAAAATGGAATTAATTCTCAGGGGAGGTGTTTTTGGTTTTTTGGGGGGTTTTTTTTGGTTTGTTTTTTTTTTAAACACAAAGAGCTCTGAGATCAATTGCGCAGCACCCAGCACAATGGGATCCTGGTCTACTCCAGAGCTCTTAAATACAATGAGAAAACAAATAATAAATCTCTTACATAATGACTTCCACCCAAATAACTTGCAGATCTTCAGCGAATGAAAGCTTGCCTCATCATTCCAAATAGTAAATATTTTTACCAAGAAAGTATAGTTATCATATGTTTTGCCTGGGGTGATGTTCTGAGGAAGTCAGACATAAGAATAGCCCACAGATGTGCCCCCAGATCTGCGCTTTGATCACTTGTTCCTGCCTCTTTACAGATATGGTATATAAATACTTATACACACATGGATATGGGTGGGTATATTATTCTCAAAGCTAAGGAAGTTTGAGGTTAACGAAGATATTCTGCTTTCTTGGATCCCCAAACTGTTATTACAGACCTAAATTACACTTCAGTCTATTATAACTCTATTGCGCATTTCATTTTATGCTATTTCAAGTCTGCGCCTTCTTGTCTTAAACTCACCATTTGGTCAGAAGTGTTTCCAATATGAAGAGAACGATTTGTCAAGTCAAATCCTCCAAAGCTACAGGTTCTCTGCAAAAAAAAGGATGGATACAGCTCTATCACAATGATTAGCTCACTCAAAACATCTGTGATTTGGAGAACACCAGTGAAAACACAAACGTCTGCAAAAATGGAAACAAACAAACAAACAGATGAAAGATAATAAATCAAGAAATCTGTTATAAAGTAATTTGAGTCACTTGTCTTTTCCAGAGACAACTCCTTGGCCTAAGGTCTGCTGCTGTTGAGTCATCTATTGCCTACTCTTCTTTTTAAAAAGAAAAAAGACTTCTTGGTCTGAGGAAACTGTTGATCTTGTGCATCAAGTTTTCCAGGGTGCTGGCAACTCTATCTCAGCACTCCCATCTGCTTTCATAAATAAGTCCACAGCAGCACTGAAACAGAGAACAACCAATCTTTTAAAGCACTGAATAACCTACCTTTTGGGAATAGCTGCATAGACTCCATTTCCACTGAAACACAGGGAAACGCCAGAGGCCTTGTAGGGCAAGCCCTTGGTAAGAGGAGGGAAAAAACAGCCCAGCTATCCATAAGCGTTGTGTCCCCAGAGACTCAGCAAGCCCTGATTCCAGATTAGGTATTTACCGTCACATCTGTGGTGATATGTGGCAGCTCTGCTACTTCTGGGAGAAAGTACACTATGTTTACAGTGCCACAATCACCTGTTGGAGTGACTCAGTTTTGGCTGAATGCACAGATGCAGTTTATCATAATAATCCTGAATAAAAAAAGAAAATCAGCACTATGACACTGCTTCCCTCCCAAGAGCAGAGGGCAACCAAACTCAGTACAGTTGCATTTCCACAGCCAACCATTGTTTAACTGTGGCAGATGAATCTCTGCTAAAGCTTTAGTATCCCTTGAAAAAAGACCAGACACTTAGGGGGCTCAGAGAAAACCCAGCTTTTGCTTTGCAATCAAAAAGGTAAAACGCTTGACTTTTTATTTGGCCACTGAACAACCAGCTGTACAGTACTCAAATACCTGGCCCTGCCATAAGTCTCACAGGGCAATCCAGGGAAATGAAGGTAATGCAACTACAATTTACTTGCACAACTTCAACTCTGGGCTCTGAGTGTGGGTTGCGAGACAGGCAGATGTCTAGTATAAGTATTCTCCTTCAGAGTTAGAGCTGAGACAAACAGGAGGCAGAAGATCAACCACTTGCGAACCGTAAGCTCGTAGGGCCTGAACTACCCAACAGAGTAACTTCAAAGACACCCTAAGACTCAACTAAGCATCAGATCAGGCCTACAAAGGATTGCCTGATCTGTATCGTGTGTACTTGGGAGTCAGTGAAGATCCACCACCTGAGAACTACCAGTCTGCTTCGACACTCTATTAGGAAGAAGCAAGCTCTATAAACTGTGCCTCTTAATAAACAATTATATCAATTAGTTGTATTAAAGTAAACATTCTTCCTGCCCTGTTCACTGCTAATCAGCATACATATTAATAGCTATTAAAAAGTTTTCTCTTCTAGCTTTTATGTTGGGTGCTGTGTACCTACAGTGCTTGGATGACAGTTTTTGTACCCACCACAACTCTACTAGAATTCAAAGCCAGCTTTGTCTAGGCCCCACACACATTAAAAAGAGTGCTGTGATGTAGAATTTTTTAAAGTGTTTTTTTGCAGAAGGCAATCTCACTATGGCATAGCTTTTAAAAATTGCTTTTGGAAAGCATTTGAGACCAAACACAAGTAATAAGATCAGTTTTTAAAGCACAGCACGTTTAGCTATGAGTAACGTTGCCCCGTGAAGAGTCCATTCTAACTAATCCTACAGAGTACAGTAATCCCAGCAACAAAGAGAGGTCATCTGGAACGCTCTGAGCAAACTTGTCTGTCAAACCAGCCAGAGCTCCTCCTAAAGCAGTCTTCTCAGAGAGCAAGATGTCTGTTGGTTAAAAGCTTCTGCATAAATGTACCATATTAAGGATGCTTATTGTTTCATTATGGACTTCTGCATACATTTAACTTCCACCTTCAGCTTCCAGTAGCAACCCTGGCAATACTGTACCAAACAAAAGGTCTGTGGATGAGGAGAGGGATATTCAATGGAACGGCCATGCAATCAAAAGTATTAATTGTTTTGGGAGAAAAGAAAAACCGATGTGATTTGAAAATTTCATGCATGTCCAGGTCACTGAAACAAATATAAATGACAAAAATGAACGGCAAGGCAAGACAGAGTGACCAATTCCACTGAATACATAGGCATTGCAATTTCCCTGAGGTTGCAGCAAACAAACATTAAGCGTTTCTAAGAAGACCGAGTGGCATTAGTTGAAGTTTGCCAGCTTTTTGTGGATTCAGGAAGAAGTGTGTTGAAAAAGTTAGTAAGAGCAGCACGTCTCCACCATTTATCCCATTCAAATGAGGCTGGAGGAGCAGTTGACTGAACACCACCACAACGCTATCCATTTCTTCTCCATTTGTATCTCTATGAATTAGCAAAAGTCAGTCCAGATGGTTTTCATAATGAAATTACTATAGCGAGACTACTTATTAGAAGAACTGAAAAGCTTGTTTCTGTCATCTGTATTTACATTTACAAAGACAGTTTTAGAGGGTATTTTTAATTATGGGGCATCTCTAGCACATATGAGTATGCTCTTTTGCCTGAGATACCCCTATTGTTCAACCCACAGAAGGACGAGTAAGGTTTCTCTTATCATTGTAATATCCTTATGGGAAAACAATGTCTTCTGAGTGCAATGTCTGTGAAAATAAATAGTACCTTGTGAATGGCAGGGCAAGCAGTCAATGCAGAAGAAATAGTGAAGCTACCAAGAGAGAACGTTTATGGTACTGGGTAGAAAAAACCTATCTATTTTGTGGCCAAAGAGCAAAAAGTGAACCATGAAGGCTTGGTCACCTCCCACAGGTTATTCAAGGAGACCAAGGCTGTGACTCTTATATTGAGAATACCTCACACCTGAAGAAACGATGCAGATACTTCTTAAAATAAAATCTGTAGTTCAAGAGGAAAAGCTGTTTCTACTGTATTGTTCACTGGAATATCTTGCTTAACATTATGGGTGCACTGCTGTTTCCACCCACTGAAGTAGGGAACATATCTACATTGTCAACTAGACAACAGACTAGCTGGCTCAGCTTTGGAAATCTGGCTGGCCCCAAAGGCAAGTTCTTAGGAAACTCAGCATCATGGTTAAGGGAACTGTCAAAACTGGGTCATATAACGAGGAAGCGGCTTGGGATCTTTCTGGAGTGCTCAAATCAGTTAATTTCCCTTTTTTGGCCACCCCTTACTCCCTTTCCACAATGCTCTGAGGGAAGGTGCCACCTTCACTCCATGCTATAAAGAAGGAGCAGTGGCGAGGGACAGAAGGGGCACTTCTGGTGGTGGTGAGTGGCAAGCAGGAGGGCAGTGTCTTCATAATGTAAAACTCCCTATCTTTCTGCAGCTGTGTGGGTAACGGAGAATACAGAGCTGGGTGGGTGAACTGATGAGATGCAAAGTGAGAAGGGGAGGGCCAATATGAGGCAATGACAGCAGGAGAGAAATTGACTAAGGATGCTCTAATCCTCCGAAAAGTTTGTTCATCTCTCAGTATCCCTTTAAGAGAACACCAACTCCCAAAGCATCGCAAAGAACATGTTTATAGCATCTCAAAGCTCCTCTGCTCACCAGTGATCTCAATTTCTGCACTAGATGAATTTAAAAAGCAGCATTTTGCCATATTTGCTCTCTCTCATTGAGTTATTCTGTACACATGGAAACTGCAGACTCAACAAAACTCTTCTCTGATGGGATTATATCAAACTCTTCCCTTACAGCTGAATTACAGTGCTTAAGAGTTTCTAATGGCAAGGAAAGCAGAAGCAGCGAATTTTAGTTTAAAGTATAAAGCAGAAAGTGTTGACTGCAACCTCACAGAAATTGGAAGACCACCTTCATGGCAACTCTTTGACTCACAGACTTTTGGTGGATTCTCAAGAGAACCCTTTTAGTACAGCGATCCACTGTGGCAGCCCACTTCCTCTTGGCCTCCTCATCCTCCTCCAGCAGGCATCTCCTCAGGTCCTGCTTGTCGGCCTTGCTCAGGGTCCTGTCAGTAACGGGACGCACCAGCTGTGAGAGGTTGAGGTGACTGTACAGGCTTCTCTCCACCACATAGGTAATATTGAACTCGCTGACAGAAGTGCGCCCTCGTAGCCTTCTGTTTGGGAAGCCACAACCTCCACCCCCTTTCGTTTTGTGCCGCAGTAATTGTAGGTCGCAAGTTGCGGGAGATGTTCCTTTCCTAGCAGGGCGCTGGCAAAGAAAAGCTCTGGAACAGGAATAGTTAGTATCCATTTTCTTCAATCGGATCTGCTTCCTTACACTCTGAATCTCCTCCAGGGACACCAGAAGATGGTGCTTGTGCCTGTTGCTGTCATAAAAGCAAATGCTTTCTGTACTTACCCCATGGCTCAGCGAGCCGAGGCTCTTCTTCATTTCCCCATCTGTCAAGGAGCGGCAAACTTTCTGGGTCTTCTCCTCTTCTGGGTAAGAGAAAAATGTCCCAAGTTTCTTGGGAGGCTTGATAAGGCCACGGCTATCAGTTTTGCTGAAGGTCTTCACCAGCTTCCGGTTAGCTCCCCACGTATCAAGACTGCTAGATGAGGGAGAAGTAGTAAGTGAGTCCGAGTCATCCTCCGGCTGCTTTTCACAGGAGCCGTCAAAGTAGAATTGCTTCTTGTGAACTCCAGAGTAAAGTGCCGATCTGTCATCCAGTATAGGAGAGTTGTCAAGTGAGTGTTCTTCCACACCTACAGGGGACAAAAGCAGCACAACGCATGTCATCGTTCATAATTCTCTAAGATGTTTCCCTGTAGAGCCTTATTGTATTTATTAAGATATCACCCACTTAAAATGGAAGAAAACACTTTCTGATATAAGCAGCCCAGAAGGTATTTGCGAGTGGATAAATCTGAAGCAGTTCCTTCCATTTGTGAAGTGAGAGTTCTGGGACGAGTTAACAGGAGACAGACGACAGCAACCTGTAAGTAAACTTACCGTTATTTTAAGTTTCTCTCTTTCATCTGCAGCTAAGTAAGACCACAGATACTGTTACTAAGAACCCCTTAAAAGCTGGAACTGGGATCTGTTTCTCATGTTTTTCTTCTGATACTTGCATATGATGCTCAATCAGTCAGAAGTATACCCTGGTATTAAAAACCAAACAAGTATCTCTCAGGTCCAGTTTTCCAATACCCAGTGCTGCTGCTGCAGAAAGCAGTATTTTTCCCAGAAAGTTATGGAGCTGAGCTCCAGGATGGAATTAAAAGGTTTGGGTTTTCAATGGGGGAAGAGGCACCAATTTTAATCACACAATTAACTTAAACAGATGCAAAGAAAAAAAAAAGTAGGTCAAATTGCAGGTGTGCCAATTTCAACAGTGTCCTGGTAATGACAGAATTTGGTTTTCACCAAATACGTATTTCACAGAAAGGGAAGACAACTTTTTGCAGCACAAGTACTGGAGTTGGGCAAATAGCCAGGTCTCCTTTTTGGAGTGGAGAGAGGGGAATAAAGGACCTGAAATTGCAATTCCTTTTCACATTTATCATTTAAGAAACTTTTCTCTGATGTTTTCTTCTGAGCAAAGTATAGGCTCAGGTATTAGATGCAGTAACAAGGAAAGAGTCAAACAAGAGTATACATCCTCCTCAGTCCTGCCTGACAAATTTCACAGCATTCATGGGTATGTATCAGAAACACACACAGAAATGTGACTGTATTTATTTCTTGCCAAAATAAATTTCTTGCCTGACCCAGCTTTACCTTCATCTTTGATTCCTTCCACTGTCTTACAGCAGAGCTAAATTTAAACCATTACCAAAATACCTATGATTTACTAAACTCCCTCATTCAGTAACAGGGGACACATTTCAAGATGAAAGAAGATTAGTTGCCCTGTACAGGCTTCCTGTCTCACCTTCAGTTCATTCTGTTGGCAAAACATATTTGACATATATTTGCTAAAACCTAAGATGCTATTTTACCAAGATAAAACTTGATGTGACAGTGAAGGATCACATCTGACACACAATTTCCATTCTTGAGAACTCTTCTGGGGTAGGTCTGTAGATTGGAGTCTGATTTTGACACCACTTTCACTGGACTGTCCAACTTGCTCTTCTTCTCCTCTACTTCTCAGTTTGAACAGAAAATAGACATTCTCCTGGGACTGAATATGTACTGATAAACAATGTTAGTCCACTGAGTAAATATGTTTTTAAACAGCTTGTAAAAAATGCATTGTGTGTCAACACTGTAACAGATGTTATTTGGAGTGAGTCCATGACACAAAGCCATAATGACACAGATGTAGATGTGATTTGTTTTTAAATGCTATATAAGAATGGTGCCCAGGAATTAGGAAGCGTCAGTTATTTAGCTCACTAGGAGCAAACTAACACAAAATACACATGGATTCAGATATTAGCACATGCTAGTGAGTATCACATCATCCAGATGTATATGTAGTGTTATAACAGAGTCAATAGTAGAAATGTGGGAGAAGGATCTGGGACTAGTGTACTTTTCTTTAAAAACTACAGGAATGTATAAGGGAAATTTGGCAAACTTGTTCTTTGTGAAGAAATTTTTGAGGAGGATTACGAGGAATCTTTATTCTGAGGAACTGCACATCAGTTCTCAAACCAAGCCTACTCTCACGCTTTGTTAAAGGCTGTTGAACACTGATGAATTTATTGAAATTTTACTGATGTTACTCAATCAAATTTTATAGCCAACTCCCCAAAACCTAGCCATCTAGGATTTCACATTACTTCACATTCATAACACAGATTCAAATAACAGCAGCAAACAGCTCAAGAACCAATCCAGCCAACTGCAGGTAACTTGGAAGGCCAGACAGCAATCCCCAAATCTGACCAGAATATTTTTTGTCATCTTGCAGAGCCCTCTGACATATCCAAATGGGAATACAGACCTACTTTATGAGACATAGGGATGGACAGCATTTATGAAGCACTTTTAATTTGTCACATGAAAACTTGGGTGTGGGTAGAATTTACTGAAAGAAAAGTCATAGATATCTACTCCTAATGTAGACTTGGCTACTTAAGGGGCCTTCTGCTCATGTAGAGGTAATCCATGTTATTTAGCAATAATTGTTTTTGCTACAGAGTTTCCCAAGAGCCAACCTACAAAGGAACTCCAGAGTGCTAGATAAAGTACAAACTCAGAGTTATAGCTAATTTGTTCAGAAAAGCCTGGAGTTAAAACAGAGAAGACAGGAAGGAGATGGAGAAAGAAGGAAGCAGAGCAAATTTTTTTTGGAGACAATTGTTAATTCAGTGATTTTTTTTGTGGGGGGCAGGGGTGGAAAACTGTGGAGAAAAAAAAAATGGAAGGAACTGAGACACTTAAGTGAAAGACTGAAGGAGAAAAGGAAATAAGGAGGTGAAGCGCTGTAAGAGAGGTAATAGAGAGCAAAACAGACAGTTAACATGCTGAAGAGAAAGTCTGGTCAAACTGCAGGAAGGCGTCTGCATGCCCCTGGGCTGTCTGCTTCTGCAGCTGCTCCCACCCCTGGAGCCTCTGGCTGATTGCTCCCTGCGGCTTTTCCCAGGCCCCCAGGGAGGGAGAGGGTAGGACAAAACTCTCTGGGGTTCTCCTTTCCCCAGAGCAGGGGAAAAATAGCCCTGTTTTGTTTGCCCTGTCTCATAAACTATATTTTTGCTTCCAAGGTAACCCAGCTTTATGCCCACCCTATGAGGTGACAAAACCTTTTCAGACCAAGACAGCTGCCTGGTCCAGAGCCCTAGACTGGCTGGGCCCTTCCTGACACG
>NW_009224586.1:0-1549 GCF_000690835.1 Fulmarus glacialis | reverse complement strand
GGCAGGCTAGGTCATAAATCTGCGAACAGCTTCCTGCCACATACCTGAGAAGATGTACATGTTCTCCTTAAATGCACTAACAAGGAATTGTAATATGGCTCAGATCACTGCAAAGCTGAGGGAAACTGGCATATGATCCCAGGAAGGCCACTAACATAGAGGGGTGCTCACAATTCCAGTGAGGACTCAAGCAGGGCTGTGCAGAGAGGCTCCTGAGGCTCAGGCTCCATTAATCCGAGTGCTCACACACGGATACAGGTCATCCGGAGTTAATTGTGCGGCATGGCGTTCCCAGGGGCTGAACTCTGCTTCCCGTTGCCCCACCCTCCTCCTCCTCCCTTCTCTCTCCCTCTCCCCCTCTCTCTTGGCAGCAGGGCTCATTCAGGAGCCAAACTGCTAGCAGGCTCCCCCAGAAGTAGGAGTTAATATTACACGAGGCAGTCGCTATCCCACAAGAATGTCTGATAGAGTTTCTGTACTTTTGCCACAGGATGATGCCATGTGGCGCAACTGCACCACCAACCAGCCGCTACCCTCCCAAAACTAGCAAGAGCTTCACCTGTGTGCTGTTCCAGGCCTCGGAGGAGGGAGCAACGTGGCGGTGGCTCTGCTTACCTCCTTGCTGAGCCTGTGGGGCAGCCGGCTGGAAGTGCTCCTAGTCTCATTCCCTCCCCAGCACGGGACATAAAACATAACCCAAGTTCTAATCTCTTAATGATGGGCTCTCCAGCACTGCCCTGGGAATACCAGGAGATCAGTAGTAACCACATCCTAGGCTGTCACTTTCCTCCTTCCACAGTCTCAAAATGCAATTACTTGGGTAAGGCATGCACCATAGACAAGGCAGTCTTTCCTACCGTCCCTTAAGAACACTCCAGCCCTCCCTCCCCCAGCCCTCCACTTTCTATCCCCTCTCAACAGAAACATGTATTCATACACACAGTTGCTTTTTACCTTCTGTGCTGGGTTTTTTCATTTCTTCCACTCTTATGAGTTTCTTCCTGACTCTGCGAGTAGAATTCACCAGCTTGTGCAACCTCTTAAACTTCACCGACTCCTCTGTTTCATCATCGGATTGTTCTCTTGACTGGCAAAGAAACAAAGGGAATATTAATAAAGTAGTAGTTCCATGGCTTGCTCCTTCAATTCAAGTTAACCCAGCTCATCTGCTGCGCTGTGTCAATGTAGCTCTGTAACTGGTGTTATATTTTCAGCCCAGGTCAGACAGAAACATTTAAATTACTGAGGGTTTTCTTCTTTTTTTTTTTCCTTTTTCTGAAAGCATGACATACCATTTTGATTTCTAAATCTCTTTCTTCCCATGCATTGTGTGCATTGTGTAATAACTACTTCCATGTCCTCTCTCAGTACGTTTCAGGCAGGGCTCTTTCCCAGGGCTCTTCTTACCATACCAGTTATGCTCCTGTGGTTTGGGTCAGTCACTGGTCTGTCTGGCATCTCAGAACTTGCTGTTTAAACCTGGTTATAAACAGCTTCTCCAAACTGAAGCTCTGTCATTGACGACTTCTCTTTCCGCCCCCCACCCCCC
>NW_009224585.1:0-10492 GCF_000690835.1 Fulmarus glacialis | reverse complement strand
AGGTCTCCCATTTCATTCTGGAGAGGGCCTGCATTTTCCCCAGTCTTCCTTTTATACCCGACGTACCTATAGAAGCTTTTCTTGTTGCCCTTGACGTCCCTGGCCAGACTTAATTCTGTTAGGGCTTTAGCTTTCCTAACCTGATCCCTGGCCGCTCGGACAATTTCTCTGTATTCCTCCCAGGCTACCTGTCCTTGCTTCCACCCTCTGTAGGCTTCCTTTTTGTGTTTGAGTGTGTTCAGGGGCTCCTTGTTCATCCATGCAAGCCTCCTGGCGTTTTTGCCCATTTTCCACTTTGTTGGGATGCATTGCTCCTGAGCTTGGAGGAGTTGATCCTTGAATATTAACCAGCTTTCTTGGGCCCCTCTTCCCTCCAGGGCTTTGTCCCACAGCACTCTACCAAGCAGATCCCAGAAGAGGCCAAAGTCTGCTCTCGTGAAATGCCTGAAACTGGGTGCCTTTGAGGTCTCTGCCTCTCTAATGCTGTCAGAAGTTGGTACAGATATGAACACACCGAAGAAGGCTGCAGAGTCCTGTTTCACTATGAAACCATGCTGCAAAATCCTCTCGCTATTTTTAGTTAGTAGAAAATATGCCCATGCAGGTAGGGTACAGAGGACCAGAGCAATACTGGCAGAGACGGGAGCTGGAGCAGAGACAGAAGTTCAGCTCTGGAGTCGACAGAAGCGTGACCAGGTTTTTGGTGAATATTGTATGGCCTTGGGGCAGTGCCACGGGACTCGGGCTCTGTGTTACCTCTAAAAACTGTGCATTTAAGCATACGCTGCGAAGAAAATAAGGCTCTCGAATCACACTGACTCAGTTTCACCACTGAGCAAACAGAGCTGATAACTGCCGCTTCTCTCTGGGGAATGCTCCACGACTCAGGCTGTATTTGGGTCATAAGAGACTTCAAAGGTCCTTTGAGCAAAAGCACTAAAGTGCTGCAAAATACGACAGGCGCTGGTAGACAGCAACCTGGCAGTAAGGCATGCCAGACTACAAAATTCCTCTAATCTTTCCTCCCCAGCTGATTTCTGTCAGCCCTGCAATCACTTTTGCAGCTCTTCCTTGAACTCTTCCTCACTCTCGGTATTTTTTTTGTACATGATGGGATGCCCAGACCCATCATGCTGTGACCCTGATGAGATCCTGACACACCGAGGTGGTCTCAGAGGGGTGTGAGCCCTGGCCCCGCTGGCACCCCCTGCGGGCTGTGATGACGAGCCGTGTCCCCCTCAGGAGCCCAAGACCTCACATCAGGAAGAAAAAAAATCTGAAAATGATGGAAGAGGCTTGGACACCATCAGAAACCAAGCCATGGAAAGAGCTGGCAAAGAGTTAGTTACTAAATATTTTAAGACCGAATAAACCTGACGTTTTAGAGGGCTCTGGTCCATTATTTTTGTTCAAACTACATATACATCCTCTGATATATATCTTTGCAGCCATAAACATAAAACATGAGAGGGACAGAGAAAGAAAAATCTTGTTGAACAAGGGAGTTACTTACTGTAGGAATGCAGGAGCCTGTGATCTGCATTATTTCTTTGCTTAAGGCCACCTAGCAACAGCGCATAGGTTAATCCTCCACAGACTGAACAGACAGCATCAGCCAACAGGAAAACAAAACATCTCTGCTAGAAAAAAATCAGAACAAGAATTACCCATTTGCAAGAGGGTTGTAGGAACAGGCAGCAACAAATAAGAAAGAGGTATACATGATATTCCTGCAAAAGGAAGATTTTCCTGTAAATAGAGTTATTGTCCACCTCGTTATTAAAAATACAAAAAGAGCTTTACAACATTTACAGAAAACCTCTGCGGGAGCTGCAGGAGCCCTGCTCCGCAGGGAGCTGGGGGGATGAGCTGGACCGTGGTCAAGGCTGGTTGCCATCTTAGAGAGTGCCTTTAAATGATAAATAGAGTGTCCTCTAAAACAATAAATAAACCTCTGGAGCTGTAACCCTTCTGCCAGGGGTTAGCAGCACCTGCAAGGGCAGGTTCAGATCTCTATGAGCATCTCTTGGACGTTAAGACATATCACCACCTTCTTAAAGCCATTGTTTGCAGTGGCTCAGCCCCTGCTTTGTAGTTCTGCCAGACTCGCCTGCACCAGGACATTAGCTAAAGGGGTCTGGAAATACAGAATTAACTCACCAGGAGATCCCCACCGTGCCGGAGCTGCCCCACACAGCTGCTGTGCCCTGGAGAAGACACTCTGCAGGGCTTGCTGGCCCCAACACCCCCTGCATCTGCAGCACCTGTGCTTTGGCAGCACGTGGGGTGGCCCTGGCAAAGCTGCAGCCCAGGAGCTGTGCTGTCCCCCCAGCATTGCCGCTGCCTGCACTGCCCCTTCGACACCCCAAGGGGTAGCCACCAGGGATGGGATTTTGGAGGAAAACACGAGGAGGACACCGCTCCTCGCCAGCCTGCTGCAGCACACTGCCTGCCTTCCCCGCTGCCCCAAGCTGAGTGTCACCTGCTGCTCACCAGTGCCAGCACAGCCGGCACTGTCCCCAGGGAATCTTCTGACCCAGCTTTTCCAATGGGTCTTTGCAGCATAGCACACCTTCCCATGCTTGCTGAGGGATGGCGGCCAACGTGGTGCTGCGCATACCCGCGTGTCTGGGATGTCATTTATTAAGGGGTTTATTGTTGCTCCTTTTCTGCTGTTCGCCAACAGATGGTAGCAGCACTGCTGCTGTCATGCCGGGCCAGGAGCTGCTCACAGGAGGAGGAGACTTCTGCTCTGAAAGTTTTCCTACCTGATGAAAAGTCATGCTTGCACATCCCCTTGCACCTCACTAGCTGCACTTCCAGACCCAGTTCGGAGAGCAAAGCAAGTATCTCCCAGCACAGCGTATTCTGAATTCAAAGCTCTAGGGAAGGACATGGGCAGCTGACGGGGTTGTGGCTCTGTTCACCGAGGCTGGTAAATCAAAACATGTTCAAGTACACCAGTGACACCTGGGCTGGATGACCCAAATGGTGACTCTTGGGCTGCGTGGGAGCCACTGGCTGCACTGGCCGCTCGCACCGGACGGGGCCCCGAGCCACTCGCAGCCTTTGCTGGGCGAGCACTGAAGCCAGCTGGAGCTTTGCCTAAGCAAGGTCTGGCTGAGACGGAGCTAAGTACAGACCTCAGGATTTGGTCTGCAGCGAAGCTGCTCTGCGGAGGAAAAACAAACAACCAACAACTCCGCTCTAGAGGCTTCCCCTAATTCTGTAAAGTGCTTTGAGGCTTGCAAGCGGCTCTGTATAATCAATAACACCATTAACGAAAAGGTGGCCGAATGGCAGCTACTTCTGATTAAAACAGAGCCCTTGGTGTACTGCAGCAAACAGCCATGTAGCCATTTCTCTGATCAGATGCAGGTCTTTCCTAGTGTCATATAATTCATGTTAAAATCACAGCAATAAGGCAGACTTCCTTGCAGCTGTTCAGAAGCCTTTGGAGGCTGCTATTATACTTCACCTTTTTAATGCTTTAGGTATTACAGCTTTATTTTCACCTAAGGCTGTGATCCTAAGCTTCCTCACAGCCTTATCTACAACTCATATTTCAAAGTCTAATTTTCCTGCCCCCAAACGTAGAATAAAATAGCTTGCAAAAAGGGCTGCAAGGAAGCTGCAAGTTCTGCAGTTTTACAGCCCTTCTCCATCAGATCTGTATAGGTACTATTCCTCACGGAGCCAAAAACTTCCTGGAGAAGTACTGTAGCTAGAAGATATTTCTTGACCTGGCGTAACACTCTGTCCACCCCGGCTGGTGGTGAGATTATGAAATTTTAATTGGACTGAGAGCAAGATATCACTATAATTGGAGCCCAAGTGCCTGCATGAGCCCGAGAGCTAGGACTTGCTGGAAATCCTCGACAGCCACCAGCGGCCCCAGTGCCTGAATATGCCTGTGCCCCAGCGCGGAGGCGGTACGCATTCTCCTCTCTACTTGTGCTGCAGCCACTGGCTCCCTTCCAGAAATAAAAGGTTTTGCAAAGGAAGGATGCTCAGGCCCGTCCAGGTTTCCACCTCCCCTGTGCTGGCATGAGCAGCAGCACGAGGGACAATGAGACTACCCTAGCTCATCCCAGCATGAGCTGATGTCTGCCCTTGGGAACACACACTCCTCATCACAAAATGACTCTCTGCTGCAGCGCTGGCAGCAGTCTCTCGCTCCGCTGAGCTGTGTTCCCCTTCTCCAGTGCCTGGCCGGCTGGACAAGCCTGCTGTGGCTGTGTGTGCGCGGCAGCCCTGCGGTGGGCACAGCTTGCCCTATACTGTGGCATTTCGGGTCTATGCATTGACTGTTTTTGTACCACTGTCTGGTAGGACATAAACCAAGCGCCGACTTCCATCACCTCCGAAAGGTAGGCAGGAGCCATTGGTTGGAAAAGATGGGCATGCTGGAAGAATGCAAATGGTGGCATTATTTATTATTCACATAGATGCTCAACCCATAGCGTGTAGCCTGGCTCCATGTAGTCGTACAAATCACTCAGCTGAGTCAGTGATCTAACTGTAGGCCCCACAGCTCAGGGACTCAAATGATCCCAGAAGGACCGCGTTCAAATATTCATGCCCAGATGACACTTGCTCCCATGCATACTTTTAAAATCTTTGCCAGACATGATGAGAGATCATTCTGCATATGTCACATATAAAATAAGATCTCAGTTTTACCAGGAAGCCCACATTAAAGAATCTTCAGGAAAACAAGGCACCACTACAAAATAACAGCCTGAATGCTTAGCAAAGATTGTCTTCATCTAAAGGTCAAAGCAAACCTCCCTTGCATAACACGCTTTTTTTCCTAGGTAAGTACAAATCCAAGCTCCGAGGTAGCCAAGTGCTCCCCCTTCCTAACAGCCATCTGCTAATAGAGCGGCATGCAGCTCTCCCCGCTCTGGCCATCCCCGCTGCGAAGGGCTTATCGCATTACTGCTACTCTGGGAAATCTTGACTCCTGACATCGGCGGTACGAAGGCGGCTGTTGATGAAGCACTGTCACTTTACAGTGCAGCTCAGCAAAAGCTTTGGCTTCTTTTCTACCTGTAATGCCATAAAACCTCAATGGGCGAATGGCCCCACGTCAGGGCAAGGAAAGGGCTTTGCCAAGTGATTTTTTTGGCAATGGTCTTCGTTTACGCCGCTGTGAGCTACAGGACCTCCCCGACTCTCTGTGGTTGCTGTATCAAGGCCCTCTCCGCATTGCTGTCTGGTCTGTGCTATTCACGGGACGGGCGCTGCTGTGGGAAGGCTCTGACATTACTGACGGGCTGTGCAGGTCATCCATTGTCCTAAGAAAAGAAATATTTTTGAAAATATAACAATGAACCAAGGAAGCAGAAGGACCATTTAAAGCGGTTGTGTTGGGCAGAGGCATCTTAGGGGACACCTGAGCATGCTTTCTGCTGCAAGCTGCTGTTTCGAAACTGCTGGGCAAGTCCCTGGCCCTAACTAAAGGGAATGGCACAACTGGGGTTTGCTTTGGTCAGGTCTCTAGCACCAGTGCCGGAGCATGTTCAGGGACTAAGGATGAAATTTAATTTGGCTTATGGGCCTGATTTCCTTCAGCATCAGGATTGCTGAACAGAAAAAAATAGTTTTTAAAAATAGGTACTTGAAGGATGGTCTGTCTGAGATATAGCATTCACTGAGGCAGAGCTGGGAACAGCGTGTGTGACCCCAAGGGACGTCCCATCCCGTTTAGTGTCTGCCTCCTCCCCAGGCTCTCTCACCTCCCCTTGGACCACATCTCCCATCACATCCCAGCAGAGCTGCAAACCTACACCGCCACACCAGGCACGGCCAGGCCACGCTCTGCATAATGACCCCAGCCAGCCTCCAGCCTTCCTGTGCAGCAACCACAAAGGGAAAGCAAACAAAATAACCAGTAAGAAAATGGTTCGCATTTTTGTAGCAGTTTTCATCTGAACAAAGCATTTTGCAAGCCATGCTGAATTCAATTAAGGAAGCCTTCATTTCTTAATTCATTAA
Source organism: Fulmarus glacialis (assembly GCF_000690835.1). Lineage (NCBI taxonomy): Eukaryota > Metazoa > Chordata > Aves > Procellariiformes > Procellariidae > Fulmarus > Fulmarus glacialis. The sequence goes on along the minus strand of NW_009224585.1, from coordinate 4,492 downwards.
GAAACAGAGTCTGCTTTATGATCTCATAATTGAAATCAAGTTGTAAGATATTGACTATATTCACTTTTTTCTCTTTTGTGAGAAAATTAATAAAAAGGAATATTAAAAACCTCAGTCTGTATTGAGTGGGAAGGGAAGCAAATCCACTTCTTTGTTATAATAAGCCATCTATATTTCTGCTTAAACATTTTCCAGTCGTGCCATCCAGCAGGCGTACTCCAAGAATCTGAAGCCAGAATGAGGTCCCTGCCCTGGGAGCACAGTATGTCATTTTGGGAAGAAAGCGGCCTGGAAGCTCTGATCTGCAGCCAGCGCTCATCCTGCAGTGACGGGGTGGCCCAGGAACGGACCTGCCAAAGCAACTGGGGACCGAAGTCAAACACTACCAAGCCCCCAGTTAGCATAAATAATTGGTTTTCCAACATGAAGGCCCCCATGGTGACTTTCCCATCGAGGAATCATGTGCTACTAAGAAAATTAAAGGTTGAAGGTTCATTACTGGGACAAGTAGAGCACGAACTTTTGCAAAATGCCTCATCGATTAGCATCATCTCTTGACCTAAAAGAGAAACTCTAAGGAGAGCTGATAGGAAGTTGATTCCTGCTATTAAGTATTATTATTATTGATTTTGGCTCATTATTTTCCTTTATTTAAAAAAAAAAAAAAAAGAGGAGGAAAGAAAGAAATTCAATGGGCTTTCCATCAGCCTGGCTCCAGGTAAGGCTACTCACATTGCAAGGCAAAATAGAGTTGCACATACAGATGCTATTAATACTTCCTTTCTAATTAAATTCCACAAGAAATTGTGCAGGATATTTCTGTCCCCATACTCATTCTAGTCCCATCATCTTTTGATTAACTATCCTCATGCACTAGGAATTAAGGTGTGACCTCTAACGTTTTTTGAGAGAGATGTGCTGTTTTTAATATTAACAGCTCCATCTTTTCATTGTTCCTTGAGCAGGGTTGGGAGGAGAAATATAATTACACACAATGGGGGTATAATTCATACATTAAAAGTGACATTAAAATGATAGGTAGCAAAATATAACTGTATAACAGCTTGTCTATCACTCTTATGGATTGCTGGCACCCTCCAACCCCATTACAAACACGTCCCTGGAGGGACTGCAGCGGAAAGACGTGAGCGAGATTAACGCCAGTGGAGACCTCACGGCACTCGGGGCCGCAGGGCTCCCTCGGCGCCGCAGGGCTCCCTCGGCAGGGATATCCGATTTAAACTCCTGTTGGGTCTCTGTTTCCCGCAGGCTCCCCGTCCACGAGCTGGCTGCTGCAGCCCCCCGCACTCACGGGTCCCACTCTCCCGGCAAGGAACCGCCCCAACATTGCAGATTCTTGAAGCAGAGTCCCAGCACTCCCATTAGGAGATAACATTATGCGGTTTGATGTATCTGGGGCATGGGAGGCCCTCCTACATAGCACACAGGAGAGCAGCTCTGCTGCCCGCAACATCGCCTCCTTCCCAGAAAAATGAGCTGGCCCTGGCAGCGAGGAAGCCAAGCACCCACCAGCGGGGAGACACATCGAAAGGGCTGTGTGGAGCCAGGCTGTGGGTACCAGCCACCCGCGGGGCAGGGGATGCCTAGGTCCAGCTAGGCTCTGCCGCCGGCAACACGCCTGGCCTGGCAAGTCATTTGGGCTTTGCCTGCCCGCGGAAGCTGCAGCCCAGTTTCACTTACACTGCTTGTACGCGGCCACAGAGAAACTGGTGCCAACCCTCGTACATGCAAATTTGGGGATTTTTTCTGCTTAGCTGCAGGGTGCTCCCTGTCAGCCTAACCTAAATGCAAAAATGCTGTTTGGAAACTGAATTCAGGCATCATTGGCTGAACGCACCAACATCCAGCACCCTTCCTCTCCGCGTGGCTGCCGGGCACCACTCCGGGGCTCCCGCACCGGCTTACAAGCAGACGGGTTTGTACGTGACCCCAGCCAGCCAGACTGTTGATCTGCCCTAACGCAACCCATTTGGGCTGAAGTGAATTAGAAATCATCCACGCCGGTGGGAGCCGTCCCCCCCCGGCAGGGAGGCACAGCCTCCCCGCAAGCCCAGCTGGCTCCGGGGGAGGATGCTGCCCATGGCCAAGCAAATTCCAGTTCAAACGGTTTCGGTGTACACTTTCCTCAGACTGCAGAGGGCTTTCACCTGAGCGCAAGTGCTTTGGTCAATGACCACCATGCTTTATCTAGTATGAAAATCAAATTAACTTAAGCATATGCTTATATTTAAGTGTGACTGACTCCTTGGTTAATCCCCACAAAAAGAAATCTGCGATCACTCCTCTCTTGATAACCTTCTTGCGACATTGGGGCCATGCTGCATCGCCTGCTTGAGCTTTGCAAAGTCCCGGTCTTCACATTCCCCAAACACAAACAGTAAACATTGCTTCTGATGGCAATTAGCTAATGTTCAATTAAAATTTTTTCAGGTCCGGTTTTGAGACCTGAAGATCCTGATGGATTAAATACAAGTGTAAAAACATCAGTGGAAAATGCATCTAGGGCTGTTACTGGGGTAGTCTGAAAAGATGCAGCTCCACATAGGAAGGAAGGTGAAAATCCAGAAAAATTCAGCCTGAACACAGCAGCCAGTGAAAGTCCAACAGCAGGAGCTTCACTGGACTCACAATATTCTAGTTAAATATGCAAATCTTTCATTTTTATCTGGATAGTGAAACGTGTATTTTAAGACAGGCCTGTTTTGGAGAGCACCAGCCCTTCCTGCTCCCCGCTTCTTACACCCGCAAGTCTCGTTTAGACACCAGTTAACGAACAGGGAGGTGAGACCATCGGGGATCCCACTGCAGCGAGCAGAGTTTCCTTGCCCTGAGTCACCCTGCAAATTTTACTGCAGGATTTTTGCCATCATTGTATTTGTTTTCAGGAAAATGGATGATGGGAGGCCTCCATGCCCAAGGTGCACACCTTGCTCTCTCCAAGCCCTTCCCAGCCACTACCCCATGCTTGGGGCCCACCGATACAGCCTGTTTCTCAGTGCACAGGAGCTGGTTTTCATCTCAGCTTCTTTTTTTTTCTTTTTCCTTTTTTTTCTTTTTCCTTTTTTTTCTTTTTCCTTTTTTTTCTTTTTCCTTTTTTTTCTTTTTCCTTTTTTAAACATAGAATATTTTAGCCCATCCTTTAGCACTCCTCACCGTACAAACGTAAGGAATTAACTGACACCAGAAACAAGGTTTTGCTTCGTTAATTACAGCAGCCCCAGTTCTTTTGGAGCTGCGTGGAGCAGCGTGCATTGCAGCAGCCCCTGTGGAAAACAGATCACCGACACCGCGCTGTGCTTTCTCAGGCTGCGGCACCGAAAACAACCCGAAGGAATTAGGTTTTCTTGATGTCTAAAATTAACTGGAAAAAATAGTACTTGCCGTGGTGGCTACCCCAAGTAAAAGCATCGGATGCTTTTTGTGGCAGAAATTTAAACCGGTTTGATCTGTAATATCCACACCAAGGAAACCCATTGTCGCCGTGGCACAACAGCCTGCCCAAACAGCAGGATGGGGGTGACTGCTTCAGCACCCGTCCCTCTCCCGGGACCCCCATCCCACGTGAGGTCCCACTTTCACTCTTGGCTGGTCCTGCAGGCCAGGGCCAAGCACCTGCCCCAAAATAAGGAACAAATCTCAGTCCTCAAGTACACTCAGTATTAAATAAAATCGCTTTCGATGTCACCATAACTTTCAAGTCAGCTGGCAAATTATGGTTATACAGATTAGAGCAGTCACAGATGTGCCATTGCAGGCAGCACAAACATAGAAACTAAAATGAATTTTTACCACACCACATTGTGATAAACAGACATCCTGTTAATTTCTGGAAACCTTCAGAATGGTAAATGTAAGTCTGAAAAATAATGCGCTCCTGGAAAACGTAGGACAGTTGGGATGTGAGGTTAAATCTTGTGATTTATAGCCAGCTGTAGTTTTATGCAGTCTTTGAGTTACATTCTATTTTCCTTGGGCTGCTGGTTACTGGGGCCTGCGTCCTTGTTAGCCAAAAAGGTAAAAGGAGGGTGGATCTTGTCTTGAACCTTTCTGGAAGTAAGCTGATTTTTTAAACAACAAAAATTTAAAATATTGGGGTATGCATTTATACCAAAGTATTTGTTCTTCTTTTTCCCCACGCCGTCATACCCACAACTACCATTTCACACTTCTGAATACTGCACAGCCTGAAGAAAGACTATTTAATAGTACCCATACTATGGATAGACCTTCAAAGTGCCTACCACCATCCAGTGCCGGTGCCCCAGGAAGCCCTATGCGATGGGCAGCCCAATATGATTGCACAGCAGAGGGAGCAACACACTAGAAAATCACTCCAACACCCCAGTTTGAAGAAGCTTTTTTACATTAAAGGCTAAATCTGTCTGTCTGTCTACCCAACAATAATGCAAAGATGGCATTTCCATGGCACTCAGGAAAACAGGCAGCTAGGAAGTCCTTGGTAAATTTTATA
>NW_009224584.1:0-1292 GCF_000690835.1 Fulmarus glacialis | reverse complement strand
CTCCCCCGGGTCGCTGCCCGGGTTGCACGCTGCTCGCCCGCGCCCTTCTCCCCCGCGCCTGCAGCCCGCCTGCCCTCCCTGCGAAAGACCCTGTGTTAATATTACGGCTGTTAGACAAAAATACAGCACCCGACCAAAGTGCATCTAGAGCAGCGTGATGTTCCCAGCCACAGCCAGATGTGGTTTCTCAAGGAAGAGCGCAAGAAATAAGTCATGTATAGAGTGATTTTATCCCTTGTGTATCCTCCCACATTCTGCCAGGCCATGGTTTATACTTCTGGAGTTGCTTAATAACCCTTGTTGGACCTGCCTTCAAAGAAGGCATCTAATCCCTTCTGGAAACCTTTTAATACCTTTGGCTACTACACTACTTTGTGGCAATGAATTACTATGTGACTGGCCAGTCCTTTCTCATCGTCAGACTTTCTGGCCATTTACTGTCCACGATGACTTAAGAAGGGCATGCAGACTTTAAATAGAACCCCCAAAACTGTTATCCCCGTGCATCCACCGCTCCAGTCACCAGCTATTGCAACGATATTTAGTGGCTGTGGCACTGGGGAAGCTATAGACAATATTTGGGAATAAAGCAGCAGAGAAGGTCTCTGTATGCAGACTCCATCACAGAAACAAATTGTAATTCTTCTGTTGTTATTGTCCTGGTACACAAGGGAAATATCACTTTCCCAGGAAGTTGTGCCACAATGTATTCACAAATATCAGCTTGGGCTTTTCAAGTAAAAAGAAGTAAAAGTAAATGTTTCAAAACAATGGATGTTCAAAACCTGCAATGCAAGCTTGGAAGCCTACTGAGCAGACTGTGATTTTAAATACCCAAACACAAGGAATTAGGCAAAGGGACCCTTCTCGTGTTTATTGGTGTGCCTTTTTTTCTTGTTTTTCTCCTTAGGAGGGTTTTTTTAGCAGTCGTGCTTTCGTCAGTGCAGCAACAGGCCAGGAGGCATCGGGACGTGCAGCATGACTCGCTGATGTTAGCGTGAGGCATGCATTGAGAATCCAAACTGATTCCCTTACTGACTTCTCAGGGCTTCAGCTCGTAATCACAGCGTTAAATGGATGTCAGGGGTTTTATGCGAACACGGCCCAGAAAGCTCTCCTCGCTCTCCAGGCCTGGCTGCATGATAGCTGCAGACAGACACATCGCGCTCCGTATGAGTACTTCAAGGGAATGTTGGCCAGCCTATTTTTACTTAGTAAATTGAAAGGCTGGAGTGTCCAATTTTGTGCTAAGTTCACCCCCGAGCAGAGCCCGGGGACGAAGGGGCAGGTTC
>NW_009224583.1:0-2219 GCF_000690835.1 Fulmarus glacialis | reverse complement strand
TATAATCTTTTATTGTTATTATTTTTGGAGTATTCTTTCATGAGAGAGTGTTTCTGTATAGTAGGCCAAGTCAAAACCAGAAAGTTCCAGACTTGAAAGCTTATTCTTATGAGAATGTCAGTAAAAATAGTCGTCCTCCATATCTCAATAGCCATCTCCAAACAAGTGAGAGCAGATGAGTGTAACGAAAGGGGAACGTTCCAGTTGGTCAAAAATGCTGATTCAGCCAACCCAAAACTTTGTGGGGAAGGTGTTAGTGTTGATGAGGGTTTTGGAGAAAAAAGGCCTTCAGTATTCCATTTCTTTTGCACTAACAAGATTTTAATGCTGAAATTTTAGTTTAGGCGAAAAAGATTAGGAGAAAATATATCAATGTTTAAACATAATTCTTATGGCAGAAATGAAATGATGCAGTTGTACAAGGAGTCTGAGATTATCTGTCCATTAAACTTTTCAAAATTTTAACTTTTGCTGGCCCAGCATCAAATGGAGCGGGAAAATTGGAGACCTTGAAGCTTTCCTGGCGTAAGAATAACAGTTCCTGGTCGCTCTCACATTAGCATGGAGATTGTATTGCAGGAGGTGGACAGCAAAGGGGTTTACGGCTTATTTTTACAATCTCCACGTTAAATGCTTTTGCCAATTCCAGAAAACTTTGACTTGCTCCTGAATTACCCTAATTCTCAGGTATCCTGCTGCTCTACTTTTCCTTGGAAGCCAGCTTCACTAAAACACTGCTTTTATTGTTCTGTTGTGATAAATGATGTTTTAATTTAGAAAAAGTCAATAAATGAGGTGAAACTGTTCAGAGAAATTGTGAGGAATCTGTATATTTGGTACCAGCACCACCAGGTAAAGCTGTCTTGAAATCTTTAGATGAAGGAAAGGAGAATGGAGCAGAAGAACAGCGCTCAGTCATTGGGGCTATCGGTGGATGTGCTCAGAAACGAGGAAATGTCTAAAAAATATCTTCAAATTAGGCTATTTTAATGCAAAGTGCATTAGACTGCATGGTTTTTTTTTTTTTTTTTTTTTTTGTACTATTAATATATTAGAGTGGGATAAAAAATGAGAAAGTGCTGCATCCAGGGTTTCTTATCCCTTTTCATGTTTCCCATCCTTTTTCAGGATTGCGTTCAAAATGTTCTGTACTTTTACCTTTTACAGCCACACTGTAAGGGCAAGACTTTTAGGTAAAAATCATCCAAACCTCTTTGGGGCCAGATTGATCCCAGCAACAGCTTCAAGCCCTTCAATCCCCTTGTCACTGATGAAGGAGCTTGTACCTGAGGTCATATCACTCCCATGTTAAACATAATTGATAACTTTTATTTTACTTTCCCTTTCCAGCCTAATGCTCTATGAACCTTCAGAAAACAGATGAGGTAAAATGAGACCTGGACCTTCAGGTCCATTCGTCTGCAGTTCAGTGGTGGGTGATTCCTTCCTGGATGAGGTTTTTGATGTGCTTCAGCATGCTGCTGCCAGAAAAGGGCCTGTACGTCATGGGTGAGAATGCTTCACTGGCACGGGGCTAAAGACAGCCTCTACCATCTCGGCTATCTGTGATTCATTAATTGATTCAATTCATATTGCTCATTTGGCTTTAAATCTATTTTCTCTGAGCAGAAAGGTTTCTGCCATGGTGCATGACAACATCTGTCAGCGCCTGTCCTTGTTAACCAAACCGTCCATAGAGACCTCATGCAGAAGACCAAAGAGAAGTAAAAGTCTTACATTAAATTCAAGCCTTTCCGAACCAGTCACGCTGGCATTGTGCCTTGTTGCCAGATTAGGGGGATCCCAGCGGCTTTGAAGATGGCTTTGCATAACTGTGGCACATAGGCACTGGGGACAGTGCCAGCTGGGGAATTTGGTGGAAAAACTTAATGTGTAACTCCAGCATTTGTTACATTGCATCATAGAGGAGTTTTTTCGATGTTTAGTGTAAAATGCTGATTTCCCTCCTTTAAAAAGAGGCAAGACACCAAAAGACATCTCTCAGTCTTGATTTCCTCTCTCTCTGGTGCACTGATGTGTATATTTAGGCATTACATTGCCCGTTTGTACATATGGAGAAATCACAGTGGCATGTGAATAAGTGTGCTGCTTGGTCAGGCCTTTGTCTGTGTGCATGTTTGGGTAGAGTACAGTTCCCCCCCTTTTCCTTCATCCTTATTAATGTCTCCTGTTCCTTGGTCCTCCCACCGCCCCCCCCT
>NW_009224582.1:24733-25145 GCF_000690835.1 Fulmarus glacialis | reverse complement strand
ATTTTAGTGCTGCTGGTAAGGCTCAGGACGCTGCTGTGCTCAGTGTTCTGCAGCACCACCACTACAACCGACTGCGATGCAGAAGTGGTATGTTGGGCTCTCAGAAATGGTTGAAGGAATTATGCACCAGTTAAGTTTAATTCCACACTGGACAAGGTGATTGAAATGAAGAATAGAAGTAGACACATAGGTAAATGCAGTGCAAAGGGAAGAGTTAACATGGAAGTCTCAGCTTACAAATCTAATTCTTTCAAGGAGTTAATGAATATGATGATGTTGAGCCAGTCAGTAATAATGTAGATTTAAAAAAAAAAATGTAATAGTGTCTTCCAACTAGCTCATAGAATCAGAAGAAGCTGTATGAGATAAAAAGGAAGATCAGGTTCAGCAACAAAGAAAAAGAAGCAATGGG
>NW_009224582.1:0-23913 GCF_000690835.1 Fulmarus glacialis | reverse complement strand
GTTGACCGGCTGGTTAAGCTGTTTGATTCCCCCCAGGGTGCGGTTTGCCCTCTTGGCTGCCAGGGCACACTGCTGACTCGTATTGAGCCGGCTGTCGACCAGCACCCCCAGGTATATTCATATCAAGGATTTTCTTAGTATTTTTATAGATAGTTCTGTGAAAATGTTATCTCAATGCTCAGAAACAGTCAAAAGGGCAAGAAATGATAGGAATTCTTAGGAAAAGAAAAGGACAGAAGACCTATTTAGTTCATGATATCTTCAGCTCTATACAGTGTTGTTCATTTAAAAATAATAAATGGAGAAGAGTGATGAAAATTATCAAAGCTGTGAAACAACTTCCATAGAAGAAAAGGTTAAATAGCAACTTCTTCAACTTGGAAAGATAGGGCCAAGAGAGATTAAAATAGAGGATTGTAAAATCGGGAATGACGTGGAGGGAATAAATAAGGAATGACCATCAGCTACGTCTTACAGCAAGAATTAGGGGATACCTGATTAAGTTGTCAGGGAGTCAACAAGCAAAGAGAAGCAGTTTTTCAAACAATGCAGAATTGAATTGAGAGAAACTAAAATCTGAAGCTCATTGTTGTAAGTGTTTCGGATATCAAAAACATGAATGGGTTTAAAAAAATACTATGCAAATTCATAGGAAAAAAAATGTCCACTGAGATTTATTAAAACACAGTGATACAAATACCCTCTTTGTCACACCAAGTCCCAAACTGCTGTTTCCTGGGAGTTCGGAGGCTTTGTCAGGGAGAGAACCATTTTCTAATGGTCTTGCCTCTTATGTGCCTTTTGCAAAACATCTGCTGCAGGCTACTATGGCAGACAGACCCCATCTGTCCATTTTTCTTTTTAACATACTTAACCATAGGCCTAAAATTTTAAGCAGTGAAGCAATTGCATTTGAAATTATGATCATGCATATCGCCTGCTTGAATTACAGTACAGATTTGTACATCACACACTTTATTTACAATATATTCTTATAGTATAATTCTTGCTTATTCTAGTGTTATAGAAAACAACATTGTTTAGACAGGTAAAGGAATTTTTACTGTTACTTTCGCACAGTTTCAAAAGCAGGAATAGTTCTGCTCTGAATATCCCAGTGATACAACTTCTTTTACTCGATTATACACAAAGAATGCACAAGCTGTCCAAAGTTATATTCAAACAATGTATTATTCACAACAGTAACAAGTGAAATACTTTATTTGGTCGTTTATTCTGTATCGGTATGTTTTTCCCACTTACTATTAATGATGAATTACAGTCATAGGGCATCCTGTAACTACAATGTCTTGGGTGTAGAAGCCTTTCACTCCATGCATTCACAAAGTTCCTGAGCGCTGTACCAAGAGCGTGGTGGGAGATCTGTCAGTCTATCTTTGCCTTCACTGGTTCCAAATAATCCCTTATCTTCCAGCCCCTGGATCTATGTAAGTACTTTTGAAATTAGGAGCTTTAAAACATCTAGGATCATCAGTATTTGTTTTATGGGAAGTATTTGCTTGTTTTTAAATTTGTGCTATCGCATCCTACTTGGAATTTTAAATATCCCGGCATGAGCTGTCAATTAGTTTTCTTCAGCAGAGAACTCCTTTCAGCAGTACCCATTGACTTTCAGGGAGGTATGGCAGCTGGATTTCTCTAAACTATGGAGGGGGAAAAATGAAGAGATACTTCAGAGTATTTTGGGAAAAAAAAAGTTAAATATGTTATGCTAACTTTCATTGCCTTCAACTCAATTTCACCTAGCTAGTAGGTTCTTTTAGAAGGGCTGCAATATACGTATAATTGGGCTAAAATTTCCCCTATCCAAACTTGGACTAACAGAGTTTTCATTTCAGTTTTTGTCTTTTTTTTAAAGAATCTTTTTATCCAGTGTAATAATTTATTTTGGGATTTCCCTGCTGCTGGGATTTCTATAGATGTAATGACAGTAATGACAAACTTTCTTGGTACATAGTAGACCAATCTGTATGTTAGTAGATGTAGATCCATCCTATCTGGAACATTTGCTCATGCATAATGATTATTCTGACATATTCAGACCATGACAGAAGCATGTAAGCAAGGGAGAGAAAGTGGGGGAAAATTCTCTAAGTTTGTTTTGTGTAGTGTTGAAAATCAGGGATTTCACAAGAATGAGTAAAAATCCAGCCAGAGAAGTATCAGCATTTTTAGAGCTGTTGCCAGTCTGAGGTTTGTTCAATTGTCTTATTAGTTTTCCTACCTTTTTTTCCCCACCAGTGAAAAATCTGGTAAGATTGTAATATGTCAAAGCTACACTTGTGATGTCATTTCTTTGAAGACATGCCTAGCTAGCTGTGGGGATAGGTTTTGTTGTAACATTGGTTTTGCCACAGTTTGTGTTTTGAACATCAATGTTGGGGTCGTTCATGCCTGAGACAGTGGAGATCTGATTGGCTTTGCCGAGGTTCTTAATGATATTGATGTTGTATTTGGCAGTTTCCACAAAGCTGTTTTCTAGTAACCAACCATCTGATTCACCCTCCAAATCTCCTAGCAGAAGGACATTCTTCATTGCTGTTTGTAGGTACCGGACACCAATAAGTACAGAGAGCTGTAAGAAACAGTTAATGGTTAAACAGAGAGTTTAAATTACAGCCTCAATCCTACCACTAAGTCAGCTTTCTGACTTGTGTATTTACAGGCCTAATAATTAATATTGAGTAAAGCAGACAAATTCTTTATCCCAGCAATATATCTAACCACTCTCCCAATTAATTACATTTTTTAGAAAGAAAAATACCAGGGAGAGATTGATTGATTCTTTCTCCATTCTTCAGGTTAGCATTCCCACTTGCATGTTATTAGCACACAAATACAAGTAGAATTACTTGAGAGCACTGCAACCTCCCACTTGCATGTTATTAGCACACAAATACGTAGAATTACTTGAGAGCACTGCAACCGCAGAGACTACAACTAATTGATGTAGAATGGATGATCAATTAATGGAACCATCAGTCACTGGGTAAAAAAAAATGTAAATTGTAGCCTGTTAATTTCTATGGATTTTTTTTCCACTGACCCAAAAATGTAAATTGTAGCCTGTTAATTTCTGTGATTTTTTTTCCACTGACCTTGATTAAGTTGGTATTTCCTCCAAGGAGTTTAATTATTCATATGTAAGCCATATGTGTCCTACATGCTAATGCATTAAAATCAGGAAGGATGGCCTATAGCAGAGGCTCAAGTATAAGTTTAGGAAAAAGCCCCACTTCCATAGTTCTGTTGGAATCGAGATCAGCGTGCCCAGCTTGTCAACATTTAAGGGAGCACAGAGAGCCGGCTCACAGCTTTTTCATGTGCTGCCAAAGGCCTGTTGTTTCTGGCACCAGCACCCCTTCTAGCACTGCTTGAGGACCGTTGTGAACTATTTTAATTATAGTGCAATATTTATGCAATAGAGCAATAATCAGAAACCTAAAACTTCTTAAAAAGGGAAGAAAACCATATTTTAGCCTATGTCATTGGGGGGTCCTTTACCTGCGGCTGACAACATCCAGGCAACTTTCTTTACAGATGCCAGCAGAAAGACTACATCTTTGCAGGTGTATACGCTTCCCTGTGATATACTTATTTTGACTGCATAATAAGCAGTCTAATCTACATCTAAAAAGGTATGCCATGTTTGCAAGTACTGTCTAGATGGTGAAGCTATGTCATGTCAAAGGGAGGCTTTGAGATATTAATAGTTACGCTCAATTTTTACTACAAATAAAATTAACGTATTCAGCCAAAGGCCTGCTCACATTTTGTATATTCTTTGTTGACTTAAACCAATCCTCAGACTTCTCACCTAATTTCCTTGCAGTTGTGTCACTGCATGTATCGTCCTGTATCGATCCCATAAATGCTTCAGGGAAGGGAATAAGCCATAGTCTATTGAAAAAGCTCTGTAAATATACAGAATTACATATATCATTTCTAATAGTTCTTACCTTCAGTAAGATTTGCTTCTGCTCTGGGGACTTTGAGAAAGTTGTCTGTACTAAAGGAAGTTCTGCAACATTCTTGAAGTGATTGTGGACTTTATATTAGATACTGAGGCACTTCTCATATGCTACACCATAGTTGTTTCCCACCCTAGAGAGCTGGAAGTCTCTGATTAATCTGACACAAACCATTTTTATAAGACTTACCTCAAACAGCCAAATAAACAATGCTGCAATACCAATGGATCTCATAATAGCTGTATAGTAATCCAGCAGGGCCTCTCTGCACCCCTTCACCCAGATATTGAGCTCCTCTGTCAGAAAATCGTAGTTGTAGTGAGCACTGTTGTTTGTCAGCTGGTACTGGATACAGGGCCGAGGGGAGCTTGGGTTGCAGCAGCTGAAGGGTACTCCATCCACCAAGAACTTTCCATCAACGTTGCTCTTTAGACGGCTGTGAGAGGACGGAAAGTTTGGGCATTACAAATCTGGTATCAGCAGCAGATACATCTGTGATTTTTATAAAAGGATATAATGCAAGTCTGCTGCGATGTAGGCCTCTCCAATGTAACAAGAGGAAAATGGGAATATACTTCCAACTGGAAAAGTTGCTTACCGCAGGAAAACTAAATTTTTCATTTGCTGTATTTCTTAAGTGTGGTATCAGCACAGTATCTCACGTGGTTCTTGGTACTGTGCGTGCAAGATGTGGATTCAGTGTTCACGGAGATGTTGCCTTTTTAGGTATCTTTGCACTGAAAATACTAAAGACACTTTCTGAACTTGTTTATCTTGGTGGACCTCTAATGGAAGTTATGGCTCTAGAAATCCTGTGTTTCACTACTGGATTGATTTTCAACACAAACATTCTATAAGAGAGAACCTAATACAAGAACAACTTTGCATGCCACAGGAACCACTGGAAATTGTCCGCTGGCATTTCATCATTGTACCTATGTGCAGCGGCTGGTTCGGCACATGTTTTGAGACTAATTCACAAGGGAGTTTCTACTTCTTGTAACTATACTTCTTGTAACTATACTTTTTGTAACTATACTTTTTGTAACTTTTGAAAACGTTTGTATTTATTGCTAAAAATTATTCCTTTCCCTCCCCAATAAGATCAGGAGAAAAACAAGTGGGAAAAGAGGAAAGATAAAGAAATAGGAGGGAGAAAAAAATCATAGGATGGAAGGAGAACACCAACTCAGATTAATCAAGAGTTTCTGGAACAGTTAAATGAATCCTTGACATCCATTTTCCTTGTATTACCTGCTGTTTAGCTAGTGCGTCCTTGTGAGGACTTCTGTTTCCAAGCAGGCTCTGCAGTGAGAGAGACCTTCCAGAAATTGGAGAGTACGTAAGATGTTAAGAGATGCTCTCACACTTTGGGGAAATAGCCTGTAAGCATCTATTTTCATGCTCATTGCAAAAGGCTTATTTCCTGAGACAGCCCCACAGCTGAGAACCATGGCCTGTTTTAATGAAGCCCATGCCCTTTAGCCTTTGTTAGGGAGCCAGAATACATGAAAGACAACTTTCTCTTAGATATCCAGCTTTCACCATTTGCTAACAGTAGAATTTTTAATATTTTCCAAAACTTATCCTCATTTATTAATGTTTACAAATCGTATTTTCCTGTTCCACTACAGAGGATCTAAATTAAAGGGAAGGAAGTCATCACAAGAAGCTCATCAGGTGAACAGAAGAAGCAGGAAACTCTGCGGTCCGGTGTTCTTTTGGCATTTTGGGACTAAATGTATCCTTCAAAAGACACATAAGCTGCTACGAAAGTCTGTATTTGTGGCTGTGCTGGGATGGCAGAATAATTGCCTTCATTTTATTGCTGTGGGCCAGCTAAATACAACCTCCTTCCTTTTTTTTTTTCTTTTTTTTTTTGGGTGGTGGTGGTGGTGTGTGTTGTGTTGCTCAACATTCTGCCAAAAATATCTTCCTCAAAGATCTTTCCAAGTAAATCAGTAAGTTCATCTGCCATTTCCCAGCTAGGTGGGGTTAGGCATGAATTCCTCTCCATTTTAAAGTCTAGCTCTTCATTTTATGGCCATCATATTCCTGGTAACGACAACAGAATGAAACCAATGCAAAAGAACCTAAACCACTGAAATCAGACTTAAGTGTGCAAGCAGTGTAACAGGCACAGGCAAAACCACTCCCTGGGAGGGAAACAAGGAAGGGAGCCAGAGAGGTACAAAATGGAAGGCTTGAATGCGGGAGGCGAAAAGAAGCCTCACAGAGGGAGGAGAGGAAGGCCGGCACGTTGTGAAAGGGGAGCTTTTACCTGGGCCAGCAAAATGCCCTGTATATTTCAGTGACATGACCCAAATATAGTACAGCATCTAAAATGGTTAAAATACAGTCTCTTAAACTAAGTCTTAAGCTTTTCTTTTGATTCCAAGCATCAATTTAATTTTTTTTTTTCTTCCTGTCACATGTTATAAAGAGGAACCTTCTTTCTACTGCCAACAATAGCAGTTTCCAGACTTGGGTTATGTCCCCCTGCATTCTGTTTCCTCTACTAGCGGCAAATTAAAGAATGATGTATCTTGGTACTGTTAGGAGGGAAGACCTTGGTAACAGAGCTGAGGGAGTGAGACATTCACTGCTCTTTGTTGTTGCAATTCAGAGTTGTTGTGGTATTGTAAAGCAAAACGTGCTTTCAAGACTATAAAAAGAAGATTTTTACCCAACCAAAGCAATGATAGGATTGTACCGCTGTAATCTGCCTCAGCCTCCTACCGTTCCCATTGATTCTCTCCATTTCTTGTCACATTGTGGTGCTGGCAATGGAGATATAGAAGAGAGGGGAGGGAAGAGGACTATGAAGGAAGGTGAAAAGTTCAGTTTTGCAAAGGTTACATGTGAATTGACAGTATGTCAGTTCTCAACAGCTTTGCCTCTTAATCTACCAACTACTAATTGACATACAGTACAAGATGAAACCAAGAAAAATATTTGGTTCCTTCTCCATCCTTTCTGAACATTACCAGCTGGACTTTGGTTCTAACGATTTCATATCAAATGTTTCACTACCGGATTTTTGGAAATCATAGTATAATTTGGTTATACAGCACCAACTTGGATTCTAGCAACCAAGATGGAATTATCCAACTTACATATAGTAAAAGAAATTCTGCAGTGTAATTACTTTCCTCACAGATATTTCATTGGCATCTTCTGCCTACATGAGGCAAAACTTACCTGACAGTGTATTTTCAAAATAATGGCAGGGTGCAGGTGACCCTGCAGAAGAAAACGAAGGTTAGCTAAGACCCTGCGTAAAATATTACTGTTTCTGCATGTCTCTCAGAAATAAAAGGCAGTATATTTTACTTTTGTCCTCACAATAAGATACTACTCTTAAGTTCCTGTGGACCATCTTTGTTGTCATGCCACTTTTCAGTGTAGAATCAGGCTTCAAAACACCTCGTGGGTTGGTCTGCTTTGTGTCACTGTTGCTTTCCAACTTCTCTCTCGAGAACACTTGTTCTAAAGCTTGCTTTATTTCCACAGCCAACTGCCTTACGCATGCTGATGCCCTTGTCCGTATTCTCCTAGGTCCTGTCCTCTGGTATATTTGAAGCTCTGTATCTATGCTTTGCTATAATGACAGTTTCAAGTTGCAAATTCTGTGAAAATAAGATCTTTGACCTCCCTTCATCTGGCTTTATTGTCACTGATTTTTGAGTTCAACAAAGCAGAACACTGGACAAATGCCAGTCAAACTTCTTGTGTTTGTCTTTCCCAGGAATATATAGCTCCTTCGCTCTCGTCAGTGAGACTTTTTTTCAGCTTTAGAAAAATTATTACATATTAGATTGTCTACTTTTAAAACATTTTTATTGTTACCTTTTCTATTGTCTCTAAGAATTACCAGACTCCTCTTCTTGAGCATGTAACTTCACAATTGCTATATCATGTGAAGCACCACCAAAAAAACCCCCCAAATTTCAAGGTGTTTTCTCCTTTTTTACGCAGTGTATGTGGTGTTGGCAGTTTCTCACACGTGAACATATAGACTTGAACCTGGATTTGTGAAGTCTAATATCTTGAAGGAGAAAGATCTTTCAGCATTTAGGACTGACCGTGCAATGTATTGATATACAATCCTTTTTTCTTTCCATCATCAGCTCACTATCATTGAAATTTTGAGGTAGCTAATTGACACATTAAAAAGGAAAGACACATCTTTGCTTTGCTTAGCATCCCTAAAAAGTTAGCAAAAGGCAATTTCGGTTGTGCATGTAGTTAGCATATTTTGTGAGTAACGCGGTCATTCTACGTTTTTTTGATTGAGACAAAGATCCAGCAGAAATTAGTATCTACTTGGCTTTGTGAGGTGTATGCTAGAACCCCAGAATGAATAAATATAAACGGAAGGATGCTTTTTGGCTTGGTACTTCAGGTTTTTTTTGTTTTTAGAGGGAGCATATGGTCTAGACGAAGTGTTATTCCCACCATTATCCACTAAAGGTTACTACATTAGTTAAAATATGATGGTATTTGTGAACACGCCTATGACCAAAGAAATGTTATCTCTTCTTGAGTTAGACCCATTACCAGAGTTATTTAGAATGATCCTTGAGAGAAGCCTTCTAGCCACAGGATGCTGTTTTAATAAGGAGGAAAAACACTGCCAGAATTTTTGGCTGATGGCAGAGAACAAGCAGTTTTGCCATATTCTCTTTAATGCCAATGCATCTCAAGATCTTTTGACGCTACTGTTACTTACTTTCTGTTCAATACAAATTCTTCTTGCATGAGGCTTTTTCCTAGGATTTTTTGTAATGACTAGTACATACTTACTCCAGAACTTCCTTGGAAGCCATATTCAGATAACGAGCAGATACCCACTGAATTTCAAACCAGTCTCTAAAGCCATTGTTTCCACAGCATTGGAATCCAATTTGTAGCATGTCCACTGTTTTCTTTAAGAAACATCGTCCAGGTATGTCTGTGTCCTTATAGAACTTAATAGCATCCCTCAGTCCCAGATAGAGAGACTCTTCCAGCTCGTTCCTCATGGTATAGCACATGAGAGCACCCACCAGGATGCAGAAGGTAAAACAGAAGGTACATATGATGTATGGAAGCATAACTAGTTTCCATCGAGAGAACTTGTTGGCATCTGAGCAGTCATAGCAGATTTTGCCACCCAGAAAGTTGATGATACATGCTATGACTCCTACAGAGATCAGCATGTTGGGGACAGAGTTAACGTCCCCTTTTGCCATCACTTCGTTGCGCTTCTTGATCTCTATTTTCAGAAAGAGGCCAAGACTGAAGAGAATGATCCCGCTCACTACAGAAACCCAGTTGAGGATCCATAAGATCTGAGCCAATTTGTCCCTCTTAGTTTTGGTGAATTTTACTTTGAGGACAGCCATAGTCAGATCAGCATTAGGAAGAGAAGCGTAGGTCAAGGAAAGCTCGTAAGCTGATTAGGAGCATGTATCCAAGGCATGCAGTAGACATCTGAAGAAGAGAGAGAGAGATTACTGTCTGTTTGACTGGGTATTTATAGAGACTACAGAAAACTTCCTGTACAGCCTCACGCACTCCGAGACCTGCCAAGGGAGTGCCCCAGTGAAATGTATTGCTTAAATTTCATACAATACAAACCGCTTAAGAAAATAATTCTAAGGACTGACTAGAGCGATTAAAAATAAGTGAACAGTAGAACCAATGAACTCTGGATTCCTTTGGATTTTTGTCTTGAGAGCAATTTTCTGTGCAGATTTTCTGATATCTAGAAGTGAGCTGATCTGTTGTCCTTCCCTCCAGGAGACTCATGGTGCCCTTCCCTTCTACTCATTGCCCATATTTTCTTGATAATTCTAGGAATTTATAATTACTGAGTCATGGTCAGATTTGCGTTCAAAAGTTGCTAAGTAGGACAAACAAGTACATATATACAGCATAATCACATAAGCCTTTTTTCCATATGGAAAAAACATGAAAATAGCACCACAAACACAGTATCCTATAGGTGTTTTTAGGCATTTCATTGATTATGTGCAGTAAAACATGATTTCGCTAGCAAAAAGCAGTCTTATTCCTACACTTATACTACTAAGATATGATCACTCTGGCAAAAACTGAAGGGGGAACTGACTGGTTATCCACACACAAAAAATGTTCAACAAATAGTTAAACTATCAATGACTTCGTTGGTTTTCTAGAAAATATTATCAACATTTTATTAGATTTTAAGTGCTATGACCTGAATATACTACTGGTGAGCAAACCATCCTCCACTGCATTTTTCTACTTGGTCTGGCATAAAAGCACTATCATTTTTATGTGAAGTAACGTATCACCTTACAAAAAAAAGCAGAACATCTTCACACCTTAAAAAAAAAATCAGCAGTTTAAGATGCTCTATTTCTTTCTCTACCTGATTGCCCTCCCTTCCTTTCTGAAAGTTCTTATTAAAAACAGTTTTTGGAATAGCATGATGTATTTAATGATGCCTATTTAATCCTTAGGGAATCACCGTTACTGTCTTAACTTCTGCTCCTGAAGCTAAAGTTGCTTGTTCTTTCCCTTTGTCCAGAGAACTGTGACAATCACACCTTATTCCAACTCTCCTACCCCCTGTAGACTGGTTTTCTTTCTGAGTCCCCCATATTCCAGTCAGAATCCTAAAGTTCATTCCTGGTTGCACTTCCTGCAATAACCTTGACTTCTTCACTGCCCATTGGAACTGCTTCCATTCTCCCATCTGAAGAAGACTCTGCAGTCCCAAGGGACACCAGAGTATTTTTTTGAAGGGGAACTATTTGAAAAATGACAGGAAACTACTCAATGTGTTTAGTAATTTATATCTTGTATATTTTTTTAGCTTGTTTTTGATACACCTGCTCTTATGTTATTAACAATCCTTCAATAACTTTCCCATGTGATCTAAGACTCTCTTATTTTTCTCTCCAAAGATCACAATGATGGGCATAAAATATATTCAGAGAGACTCCCCCCCTCCCCACCCCAGTTTTCAAATCTGGTATTTCAGAGTTTCACAGCTGAAGGAGGACTTCCGTGTTTCAAGGTCTGTCTTCTTTTCCCAGCTACTAGTGGATCTAAGAAAAGATACCATCTTTCCCAGCACTTTCAACCTGGCCTCTCTGCAACACTACCGATAACTTCTCCTGTGCACCTCTCCAGTTATATCGCAATCACAGGCAGAAAGCAGCTAATAACATCCCAGATGTAAAACCTGTTAGAGCTGGAGACAATGTGTTTTTTGTGTACGTGATGTGGATGTAGAACTATGCTGCAGTACCTCAGGATCAAACCATGAACTTTTACCCTTCTTCAGTGCTTCCGATGCTTTGTGATTGCCTTTCCTCGACATGTGCAAGATACATAGAGCTCTCCTTTCTTTCCTCCCCACAAAACCTGCTCTCAGCATGGTCTTGTACTAATTCAGTAATTTTCATTAGAGTGATTTTATACCATACAGTTACGTATTTATGTGATTATACAGTCATCTAATTCCACTAATACAATGGCATTTATAAACAGTAAAACATAATCCTGTAAATTTGGGGAAATAGAGAAGTGTAAGCAGCTTTATTCATGTATAATTTTTTTTAAGCTAGTAGCCTTCATCCGAATAAAACCGGTATCAGCTATAACAGCATGAAAGCTACCTGCAGACAAGAAGTAGGGCTGTACAGAAGTAGGGCTACACCTACCCACTACACCTACCCACTTCATCCTTAAGCAATGAAGCTTAACATTGGGTAAGCAGATTGTTGCAGAGTACAGTTTGAAAAGGTAATGGTAGCCCAGAGTCTTCATCTGTATATGTTGGAAGGAATCAGTTCTATTTGTACAAGCAAGGAATAGGTTGTTCCATTCATAGTAGGATATGGTTTAGATATCTTCATGCATTTGAATAGTAAAACATTTTAATTCCTGTGAGATCTAATTAATTCATGTTGCATTTATTTTCTTCTGCCTTTAGAGAGGAAAATAATTCCCCTCAAAACTATTCATCTCTCTGTATCTTTTGTACAATACACAGAACAGTGTGCAAAATGCACAGTATTTTCCCTTACTGGTCTTATTTCCAAAGGTGTTGAGGCCAGCAGCTCTCTGACTTTAAAAACAGGTTCCTAGTTGTTAAGGCTGATTATCAGTTATAGGTGAATATTGATTGTGATCATATTGTGATAATCATATTGATTATCATGATGAAATACTGATTATTGATAGACACCTCTGTACAAACAAGTCCAGAGAACAGTCATTTATAAAATGACAACACTTTCTTCACACTATTCTTCTATGCTATCCTTCAGACCTCATTTAAAAAGATCATGCTCTGCTGGCACAGAATTAAGCCTCCATATGAATTCAGCCCACAGCCTGTCCGCTAAGCCTGGAGACAGTATCTTTGATTGCTTCACCAGTTAAGCAGTTCATGACTTGAACTTAAATAGCTGTGGATGGCTGCTGCAAATAGGTTTATTTGCCCCTGATACTCAGGTCTCAGAGCTCATAATAGAGAGAATCTGTTGTGAAATTTCCTAGCTGCTGATAAGCAGTTCACGTTCAATGGCCAGTGTATATGAATGCATCACTCATTCTTCATTTCTATTAAATATATGTGTGTGTATTTGCAAAATGCCTCTAAATTGTTAGGCACGCATATAGCGTCACTGAGAACACCTTACTTGCCAAACATCTTTTGCTTTAACATTTGAACAAAAGTTGTAAACAGTTCTACCTTTACTTAAAATTCATCTGCTCAAGAGGTATTGTTGATTTTGGAAGATGTAAATTTAAGACTTCCTGTCATATTCTAACCATATAGAAATTTGAAGCTGAATTCCATAAGCAGGGATACATTCAATCTCATGTACCTATTCTGATATAGCTCCCTCCCCCATTTCCAGATGCCTGAAGTTAAAAAAATGAAAAATTTATGTGCAAGAGCAACCCTCCTAGTAAGTCCTTGCCTCCAGTAATTCTCACATGGTATTTCCAGCTTGCTTGGTGCAATTTTAGTATTGTTACAAGACCAGATTTCACAGAATATTCACATTCATCTAACAGAGGTACCCACACCACAGTCTGCCAGTGGTATAAGATCTGCTATTTCATATGAGCGATACTGCCAGAGGAAAGGGGGAGAACGACTGGTTGGTGTAGTGCAGTGACCACACATTGACTGACCCTGGCTGTCACTAATATACCTGGGATTGCACAAAGGATCTTTGGGACAACTGTGCTTCTCGTGGAACTTTGAGTGCATCAAGTCTAAGACAGAAGAACAACTTACCTTCTTTCTTCCTGACAAATTAGTCTATAGGAAACACTAGTCGGAAGGTCTAGTGTTCCCAGCTTCTACACGGGTATTTCTCTTGAGATTATTTTTTCCTACGCTAACAGTTTACTGAATTTATTTTAGGTAATGAGAAGACCTTCTTCCCATCATAATGAATTTTGTAAATACACCATAACATTATTTTTTCCCTAACTGTTCAATGAAGTATTGAATATATTTATTAGTGTAAGATGTATTGCAACATGCATACTGCCCCATAGTAATATTTTTTAAGCACCATGAAGAAATTTCTTCCAGCTGAAAGAACTGAAGTGCAGTTATGAGCTAGAAGTGTCATTGTCTTGTCCTGCAATGTGTATCTTTTCTTCTCCAAGTTATATTTGCCAGTGGGCTACTGTAAAACCACAACCGCTCCTGGTAGTTCAGTGGAACTAAGATCTCTATCAAAGTTCTTAGAAACACATCTCACCATTGCACATGAGCCACTCCAACGTTTTGAAGCCTATACACACAGACATTTTCTCCCCAGCTATGGGAGAGGAAGCTGGATTTTATTCTGTAAAAGGAGAAATATTTCTTTCAACAGAAGGCGGCCAATAAATGTGGAAATCTCTTCCATATTATCGATACTGTTCTCAAGCTTTCCTTGTCTAACTCACTTGAAACACAGCTTCCTTCAGCATACTGTAGCTTTTTGCTTTCAAGATGCCACTTACCTGTTCCTTTGTATTCAAATTCCCCTAAGTACATAGAACAAGACATAGCACAGCTATTTATTTGTTTATAAAATTTACTTATTAGATGCAAATTGTCCAAAGAAATTTGGCTTGCAGTTTTGTCATAAACAAACCATAAACAAATCTTATCTCACCAAGTTCACTAAAATCTGCCATTTTACCTAAACACACATTCCTATCTTGACTTATTATAAAAGAAACCACTAACCTGCTTCAGAGGACTGAACAAGATCTCAAAACTGGTAACTTGCTGAGTACAGGGGAGAAAATACCTGGATCAGGCATCCTGAGGAAGAGTGAAGTACTGATTTCTTGATGTTTGTGTAGTTCTTCTGTCTTTACACTGACTCACCAATGGAGATGGAGAAAAAGACTTCAACTCTCCTGCCCGTGCTAATCTCTCTCATCTCTAATCGTAGCTAAGAGATTTATTTCAAGGTTCTTATGCCACCAGGTTAAATCCTGCAAAACAGGCCAATTAACTGAGTGTGAACCGAGATCTCACTGACAAAATGGATTTCTAGTAACTTCTCTTACCTTTTTACCCCCCAGAGATTTGGGCTAGTAAGCAACAGAGACTGTTCTTCAGTACCTGCTAATGTCTTCATTAGTTCTTAACAATAAATATGGGTCCAAAAGAGAGAAGAATGAGAATAATGAAACTTTGTGCTTCTGTGGGAAGTGAAAATCTATCTTAGGCAATCATAATTTACATTCACTACTATGTGCCTTACCCATCATTCCATATTTTGTTGCTTTGGATGGAATTGTCCGTCCTCTGTGTATTGACTGCGACTGTGTCCAAGAAAGGAATTCAAGTAACCAAGAGCAGTTGGATCATCCTGTATGACTCACAGTAGATTCTGGTTTGGGAAGCTTTCCAGGTTCAAGAACAATCTAGTAGAAACCTCTGTCCTAGAGTCTTAAAAGCTTTATCCCAAGCCAGAAGCAAAAGCATCTTGTCCTCTGGCATTTCTGAGCCCAGCATGTAGCAATTTGTGGGATGGACATGGCTGGGTTCAACTAGCAACAATAGTGGCAACAAGCTGAGTCTGCAGCAATGTGTGATCAAGTTAGTGATGATGTTGGTACCAGAACTGAATCACTAAGCAGGATCAGGTTTGGTCTATAGGGTCCATAATACATCAGCACAGCAGAGAGAGTTCAGTGAGCACGCACGCAAGGGACCCTGCACCAGGGATTGTGATGCATATGAATATTCTCAGAAGCATAAGCTGTCCTCGCCCAGCTAATGATGAACAATAAACCGATACCATGATATTACTGTGATTCCAACTGTGTATTCTGGGAATACACCTGCTCACCTCATTTACGGTCTCATGCTTTTGTAAAGATAGACACCCCTTTACATGCATCAGTATTATCACATTTATTATCAGGGAAAGGTGAAAGATTAGTTATCAGTGCAACTCAGTCTATCAAAGTCTTGAGTAAAGCAGAGACTATCTAACTACAATATTCTAAGAAGAAAAAACAATTAAGACTTGTTCACTTGCCATTTTATACATTACTACGTGGAAGAGGAAGGCTCGTAACTGCCAGTGTCACTCTGTGCCTCCATGGGGTGAAAAATCCCAAGGACATGTCCCAATAGGATAAAGTCATACAATGAAATTCTTTCCCTTTTCAGTTTTTCTGATACAATCAAACTCATAACTAATGTTTATGCCAAAAGCTCCATCCAACAATGCATCGTCTGGTACCGTATGGCAAACTTATACAGAGCCGCTTCCTTGACGTGTGGGGGGTCCGTGGAGCCATACAGGCTCAATGTGCCTTTTGCTGGCAACTTCAGAAAAGTTCAGAAAAATATAATTTACTGTACCTTCACCTTTTGAAAGAAAGTATCTGAAGTGGGGCTTCCAGCTTTCTATCTTGCTTAAGTGCTGATGTACAGCACATCCAGGAAACTTCAGATCAAGAGCATATGTGATACGTCTGGGACATGTTGGACCTACTGCATAAGGACCACACAAATGCTTGCATATGATCAAATATACCCCAACTGCATTGAATTAGTCCTGTGCACATGGATCATTTATGCTTTGGACTTGCTGTACTCATGCAGACCACAAGGAATATGTTAGATCTGTTCAAATGTGTACATTTGTGTACAGATAACTCTATGGCGCATATTCAACAGGTATAATATATTCCTTGTGGACAGCACAAATACACAAATGTACACATTTGCCTGGGATTTTTGAGCTATTGCTCTGGCTGGGATATGATATATTAGAAATCTTGGACAAATGTCTGAAATTCTTTTCTATTGACTGAAATGATCGAACCAGATATTGAACCAGAAAAAGTTCACGTGAAAACCCTCCACATCTGTGGAACTCCAGACATACGTTATCCCTGAGTATTAGAAAATGTTATTGCCTCAAATACCTACAAGTAGAAAAATGCACTTTCCCTGTTGTTGCTTTGCAATATAAACCTAGTACTTGCATGCATGAAAGAAAGCAAGCAGAAGATGGCAGTGCTGCTGTATGTAGTTTTTTCTACAATGCCAAGTAAGAAGCGTTCTTTTATTTGCGTTAGAGAGATTAGAGGTCACTCACACAGCTACTGGAAGCTCAGGAATGCATCATTGTAAGAAATAACTTAAATCCAATCTTAATGCAATTAGAGGTCAATGCTACCTGTATTTTTTATTCCATCTCATATTGGGAAATGGTTTCAGCTGCAAAGTTAATATTAAAAGTTGAATTATTCAGAAATCAGTTTTGGTTTATGGTAATCTATAACTAACCATGATGCACTTTCTTACAGACCTGCTGGGAAGCCTGGACACCAAGACCATAATGATAGAGTAGCATTTTGTAACTCAGCAGGAGCGGTTGTACATGTGGGTCTGCCATCTATCACCCAGTGGTGTAGAAAGAAAACACACACCTTCCTGCTAACAGTGGAGATCGCTGTGCTGTAGCTTTAGATCTAAAAGAGGTAAATTTAACAAATGTTTGGCCAATTACTTATCTGTTTAGTACCATTCATACATGTATGTTCACAAGCAAGGACATATGTGTTATGAATTAGCCTAATTAAATAGCTAGTTGGGATGATGCATGCTGCAAAATTTAATTTTACATCCAGTTTCCAAAAATTAATGTTTTATTTTTATATTTGGATGGCTTTCAATTTCATCTTGTATTTAATGCAAATGATAGATAACTAATGATAAGAGATTTTGGAGTAATGGACTAAAACTGGAGGCACTTGGTAAGTCTGACACAAGCAGGTACTATACAAATTTTCTTTAACACGTCAGTGCTTCAGAGGGAGAGTCTGTATTCAGGAAGAGATTCTCGCTGATATGTGTAATAGGGAGAGAGTATGAAAAAGGGAATTCAGACCATCTGGTTTTTTTGGCTTTGTAAAGTTGTGAACCACATGGTAGATACTGAGAGGTATAAGTTATTAGGCAAATAGAAGCAATGGGATCTTTGCAGAATATTCATCTCTCAATTACATTTTTGAGCTCTTAGGAAGGAAGTATAGTGGTATCTAGATGATTATGGTTGCTTTAGTTAGATGAAGATACCTAAGTTAAATCACAACATTTGAAATTCTTATGGAATTGCAGAGTTGGCAGAGGGCATGTCAAAACTCAGCAGCAAGAGGTAATGGGGATAGACAGTAATTTAAGAGAACCCAGTTTGTACATTAGAATGCCACAAAGCTTATTGCAAACTAAGTCAATTATATGTTTTTACAACTACAGCTATACACTGTACTACAGTTGTGCCAGAAGACCCGCTATACTACGTTCCATGCAAAATACAAATACTGTAACTGTAGCTCATTTAATTGCCTGAAGAACGTCACAGAATAAATGAATCAGAGAAAGAAGTATTATAATTTTCATTTTTCAGATGTTTAAAGGTTGTAACAATATGGATGCTGGAGCCAGCCTCAGGCAAAAAGGAAATTATAGCAGATTTGCATGAACTGCACTGCACATGTACTGCTAGTCTTCAGGGCTCCCGTATATTCTGGGAAACACCATACAGGTACCTATCAAGCTGGCTCTCATTTCAATCCATAGGAGCTGTAATGTCCATAACCTCTGAGTCATCCACTCCTGACTCATGGTGAGTCATTACAAATGGAAAACTAAGGCACAGAAGTAGTTTATTCACCTTAAAATCAGACCAGCAGTCTATGGTAAAGCTGGAAAGTGAACCTGTATTTTAAGTTGGTTGGTAACCTAAAACTTCCATCTTGGCTGTAACTCTTTTCTGAAGACTAGAATCCATTTTTATAACCTTATTCATAATTAGACCATGCAGCTATCTTGCTTTTCATCTTTGCACCTTATTCGCTATGGATTGTATCATCACAAGCCAGTCATCAGGAAGCTTTTTGCAGGAATTATACACATATTATGAGGGCTCCCAACAAAATTCCCCTTACATAATGAGGTAAAATTTCCTTTTTCTACTCCATATCTCATAGCATCAATACTTTGGCGCGCTATACTGCCATTTCCCTAGCAAAGTAGTCAGTCATGCACTCTCACATTTCTCCTCAAAGAGACCTCCTATACTGATCAGGAAGTCTCCCTGTTCTCACCTTATTATAAACCTGACGTTGATGCTGTTTTTCATTCTCTAGATACCATTCAAACTGAACTATATTACTCAGGACATCTTGTAGGGAATCTGAGGTTCTTTTAGAAAAGAGACAGTTATTAAAGAAGAAAAAAAAAAAAGACTCATGAAGTTTCTGGAGCTTCAGACAAAATAGACAAAAACCAGCACCTAGACACAGTGCTCTTAGAGCTCTTCTGAAAAAGATCCAAGATCCCTCTGTCCCTTTGGCATTGACTTCATGCTTATTGACATTCTGTGTCTAGAAATTGTGATCTATGAAAAAAGACTGAAGGAACTCAGTTTTCTTAGTGTAGAGAAGACTGGTGGTGAGAGGTGAAAATAGCGTTCAAGTAATTTTAAGGTAATTGCACAGAGGAAGTGAATAAATTCCTTTGGTGACAGGATGAGAAATAATGGGTGAAATCTTTCTTTTGGTGAGAATAGTGAAACAGCCCATGAAAAAGCTTGATTTCCATCAACAGAGTACTTTTAGAAAAGGTTGACAAATCCTGGCCAGGAACGTTGTAGGGACAGCTTCCTTCCTTGGAAAAAGGGTTGAACTAGATCTCTCAAGGTCTGTGATTTTTCATTTGCTGTGAACTGGGTACCTGTTTAAATATATACAAAACTTTGTAAGTGCTATCCCACCTTTGGTCAATACTTCTTTTGGTCATTGACTTTTTCCTGAAATGTGAGCTTGTAAAACGTGTTTACCCTTCTACTCTTCAGCGAGAGCATTGTTTCCACCTCCATTTATATATTCATTTTTAGTTACAATTTTCAACAAATTCTAGGATTTGGTGGATATTCATTTACTGACTAACCAAACCTACAAATTTCCCATCTCTTGGGAATGAATACTTACGAAGTCTGTGCATCTTGCTATCTATCCCCCCCTTTTATTTTTTCTTTCTTTTTCTCTCTTCTCTTTTCTGACAATCATTTGATTTCTGAGTCTCCAAAAAATTTTCTGGAGCTTTGTCTCCTACTTCTGTGGTCAACTAAGCAGAAACCTTATTCAGAACTTCTGACTCATACAAAAATAAATAAATAAATAAATAAATAACCCCAACACCCTGATGTCTAGGCAAAGAAGTTCCAGTGGAAGTATTTGAAACCAAGGAGTCTGTACTTCGCAGGATGAATCATCTACTCCCATACACATTTATTTGAAGAAAATAACAGTAGAGTTCAGAAGGTCTTACACATTGTTAATCATGTCACCCTTCTTCATCAGCAGAGAAGGAATAGATGTTTGTGTACAGGTGTGGTTTTCAATTTTTAAAGATTCCTTGAAGAAACATTAGATCATTCCTTTCAGACAAAAAACACTGATGAAAATTCTCACATCTCCCTTATCCCACAAAGAAGAAGATTTCCAGGAAAGCAAACTTATTTTTCCATGATTATCCACTATGAAGCCTAAGAAAGCCAAGAAGTTGAAGCACTAGAAAGTTGTCTTCTATCTGTAGACAATCCTGGAAGTTCTGTTCTAGTTCTTTAAACAGGAAAGAAAGATATTGGGAGTTTATATGTGGGTATATTCTCATTCTCTGTTCTTTTTTAAATAAAAAATCATACAAGCTAGAGCTGTGTCCAGTTGTGTCCAGAAATAGTTTGCTGTCACTTTGGTCTTTACTGGCTTGTTTCTATACTTTTTAAATTCAGACCAGTTCTATTTATTGCCTCATTAGGTGACTCAACACTTATTATTAAACATTGAAGCTATATTAGACAGGTAAGAACATATTTACAGGACTGGGAATGGACTGGGAATTATTTTTCATACAGTCAAACTTATCAGCAAATTGTACTGCCATGTATATGCCATGCACATACCAGCACAACTAAATTTTTATCTTTCTTTTTTTTTTTTTTTTGTTCACAGCTTTCCATAGCAACTACTCAGTTATAAGAAAATTTGTTCGGGTAAGCCTTTGGAATTTGGAGTAATGTCTGATAGTAATCCTCCTGCTCTCCAACTTCAGAGTTCTGGTCTGCAGTACTTTTCTTTTGTTTCCTTGCAGTCTACAGCCAAGCTAGACATTTAGGATCGAACTAAGACAAGACAGTCTGCTTTTCTGATTTACTTTGCACCACCTGAGACATTTAAAAATATTTGGAACAAACGCAAAGGTGTCCATTTGCAGTGGTTTACAGCTGTTGACTAACTTTGCTAACTTCACTTTCCCTCTTTTTTGGAAGTAACAGACTAAAGTTTCTCCTGATATAATCATTCTGACTTCAGAAAAGTTAAACCAGCAGACAATTGTTTCCAGTACATGTTCTTCTCCATCCCAAGGTGAAATTCACCTCTTGGCAAGATCTGAATCTTTGTTGATGCAAATAATGATTCTCCCCTTCCTGTGATTTTAATCATTTATTTATAAAAATAACATTTTTGGTATAATTTATGATAAAAAATGTTAACTTAATTTTAGTGTAAGTGTTTCTCAGGAATAATGAAAACGATGTAATAGCTTTAAGAAGAAATATTTAGGTATACTGTTTACGAGCACAGACAAGTTAAATGTACATATGAAAATTCACCTTCCAGAGAATATTCATAGTAGGAATACACTCAGAGATCTGCAGCAGATTGGAGTTAGAAACTCATCTTCTTTCCCCTTCTCTTTCTGCGTAAGTACTAGTAAACTAAAATTACTAAATTAATTCACAGCCACATCGGAGTTAAATGTTTATCTGTGCTGGGCTACCGCATTTGAATATGCTTGCAAGAGCTTTCTGGTTTTATAGGAGGACCTAGGACGCTCATTGTCATTCCATGCAGATTCAGAGGTGGCTCTTCACTCACATATGTTTGATACATTGATTCAAAGGCTGCAAGATAAACTCCCATACAAAAAATATAGTTACATCAGAACATACGAAACACCCTACAGGGTCAGACCAGTTATCCACCTGGCCCTCTAATCTGTCTCTAACAGTAGCAAGAGCAGATACTGTTTAGAGACACTTTTTACAGTTAATCCCCTTTTATTCCCCCTGTATCCAAAACTGTGTTAATGGGATGTTATGGAATACCAGATAATTACCACACAAAGCCAGATACAGCAACAAAATACAATTGGTTAAAAGATAAGAACAAGGTTATAGTTACACTGCAAAAAGCAGCACATTTTGACACTGAGATAGCCAATGAGAAGTAAAAATGTAAAACCTGAATAAAGGGCATAGGACAGTTTTTGGCTCAGAGTAACTTTTTCCAGGCCCAATCAACACTATGCATCTAAGCTTAACTACCTGTACTACCACAAAAAAGCTAGAGTAGCTTGATTCCTTATTTACATAAAGATAGAAATTTATGTGTTGGGTTTTTTGGTGGTGTTTTGGTTGTTTTTTTTTTTTTTTTGTGGTGAAGTTATTCTGCAAGTTTGCACTGACACAGGAAACGCTGGTGTCTGTTATATTTACCATCATCTTTGAACCAAAAATAGTAGAACAGAAAGCCTTGAAGAACCTCTTGGTATATTTCTGGAGCAGTGAATTAAAAAAGATTAGATCTTTTCTGTAAAGACCTCCTGCGCTTAAGTGGAAACAGATTTTCCTTTTGAGAAGACTCAGTTTCAGTTTATTTTTTTCCCTGCTTGACTTTTATTTGAACCATTCAGGTTTTGTCTACTTATGAAGAGTCCATGGTAATTTGAAAACTAACAGGTCACTATAAAATTAACTGATAACAAAGGGAAAGGCTATTTGGTCTTCTAAAGCTTGCAGTGTGCATGCTGACTTACAGTATGCTAAGACATGTACTCATGATGCGATTTCCATGATACTGTGCGTAACAATGTGGTT
The DNA here is from genome assembly GCF_000690835.1 of Fulmarus glacialis. Lineage (NCBI taxonomy): Eukaryota > Metazoa > Chordata > Aves > Procellariiformes > Procellariidae > Fulmarus > Fulmarus glacialis. The sequence continues at coordinate 1,451 of NW_009224582.1, read as the reverse complement.
ATATTAGATAATGAATTAATTTGTGAAGTTACAAAGTGATGAAAGAAACTATGCCCCTTGGATTAGCCATGATAAACAGGTAAACAACAAACCAGATAAACAAGTTTGTAAGGCCTTTCCATTCTCTTTAATTGAATCAGAAAATTTTCCTGAAGAATTGTACACCTCAGGCAATATGTCAATTATTTGGGGAACAATAAAGTACTTTTCACATACGGATTCATATTCATGAGCTCCCCATTACACCTAGCACACTGCCAGTTTTGTGGGCATTACTTAAAATAAGAGGTGGTTAGGGCATTCATCTACCCTCAATTATAATCTGGGACGAAAAGTACTGTCTACCTTAGAGGGAATATGAAAAAATTATTTGTTTAGTGCACAAGAAAAGTAGATATAAGAAGCAGGCTTATCCTAGAATAATTGTCACCTTTGCAATGCCTTTAAGACAGGTTTGGAAGAATTTATAGCTCCAGTAGAATATTTTCCATCTGAGAAATTGCCAATGTTTATCAAAGGTAAGCAAAACTCATAACTCCATTTTGCAATTGGGGAAAAGATGTACTACTGAGGGGGAAAAGAAAAAAAAAAAAAAGAAAAAAGCAAAAAGCAATCCTCCCCACCTATTTCAGTCAAGGTCCATTCACAAATGAACATTTCTTCGTAATATCAGCTTTCTTATTAACTCTTCAATTGTTAGTTAGGACACATTATACACAGACACATTCTCTATATATAGAGGAATATATGCTTATCACCAGTGCTTATCCACACCACTATGACTGGTGGCCCACTGCTTGAGGTAGTTCACTTTGTGAATGAAGAAGCATCTGGCTGAAGCTGACACTGAGCAAGTCACAACTGTTGGGCTCACTGTTAGGTTAGGTTCACAGCTCCCACTCCTGGGTAACTCATTTGTAAACTACAAGCACTAAGATCTTCCTACTCGTAAAGCAGTAGTAGAAGATGCTGTTTTCTAACGTTACTCTTTGACTATGATCTTCTTGTGACAAATGAAGAAAGAGCTTAAATTATTCACACTATCATCATCTTATCTGCCTGACAGTAGGGAAACAAAAGCTTTTTTTTTCTTTTTTTTTTTTAAGGAGACTTCACGAGGGGAAGACTGCAGTGTGTTTACTCACTTCATACAAGCTGCTGCGAGCACAGCAAATCTGTCCTGCCCCCTTCCCACGGAACATGTCTCCGCTCTGCCAGATGGATCCAGCCGCTGGGCTGACACCGTGGCCCACAAACGCGTCCTGTGGGCTGTTGTGCGATGGCACGCCGGCACCCACCGAAGAGCACCCGCTCCATTGCCTCACGAGGCTGGAGAGTCTTGCCTGCGATAAGGAGACACCTGTGAGAGCCGAAGCCTTCTCTTCGAAGGGCGTACTGGCCCATGCGCGGGATACACCAACCGTCTCCTAGTGCCACAGCGTGGAGCCCAC
>NW_009224581.1:0-5716 GCF_000690835.1 Fulmarus glacialis | reverse complement strand
TCCAACCTTAATGATTCTATGATTCTCCTCTCCTCCTCCCCTCCAGGTACTACTTTCGGAATTGGCACGGGATGAACGACAAGGAACCGGCGGTTTATCGCAACGTGCCCCGACAGAGCGACTCCCCCGACGAGAAGCTGCAAGGAGGAGCCTTGCTTGACAAATCGTCCTTCGAGTATCTATTTGAGCAGGTAAAGAACCGGGCTGATGAGCCGGAGGCTCCGTCGCACCCAGAGTTGTGGAAACTTGGGTGATTTTCTTGATCAAGCCGGATTCGGCTCAGCCCTGTTGTCAGGATCTGTTTTTCCATCGGCGAGGGCTTTGTTTCAAGACAAACACAGCTGTAGTTTTGCCCTCGGAAAGCCTTTGTCCTGCTTGAAAACCTCCCTGGGAGGCTGGGAGCCGAGCTGAGGGGAATCCCATTACACCTTTAAAATAAAAAAAGACAAGACAAAGCACTCTGGAAGTCAGTGCAGGGGTTTTTCTCCCCCCTTTATTTAACTTTTTCTCTTTAATAGGGGAAATTTGAATTCATCAATGACATCGCGTCTTTAAAAGACTTCCAGACTGAACAGGAGATACAGAGGTTCAAAAACGAAAGCTTGGGCATGGCCGTGCTTCACCTCTCTCACATCGCCATCAAAAAAGGCGTCTCCCTTGAGGAAGTGGCCAGAAAATACAGGTGACTGCTTGACTTCGGGGCTCTGCGGTTCTCTGAAGGGTTTCTTCTCGTTTCTCTGGGGCTGTTTTACATGACGGAGAGCTCAGTTGTGGCTCCTCCGGCTCCGTGTTTTGCTGTAGGCACCCGTGAGGTCTGGCTGACCGGTTGTTCCTTCCCTCCCGCAGCTTCAAGGACTGCATCCCGCGCTCCTTTTACCGCCAGATCCAGCAAAACAACTACCTGACCAAATTCCGCATGAAAAATGTCTTCAAGAAGTTTGTGCAGCGTTTCCAGCGCCACACGGTCAGCACCGGCAAGCTGACGGTGCAGGACATCATGTACAAATACCTGGCTACCTTGGAGCACCTCGCGCCTCGCTTCGGGAGCGAGCTTTTCCCCGTGCTCTCCTTGGAGACCTCCTCCGAGGGCGAGAAGGTGCAGCTGTACGTCAACGGGGGACATTCGCAGCTGGAGCACGGGCACGCGCTGCTCCCCAAGGACCGACCTGTCACCCACGAAGTCCTCGTCACGGGCACGAGCGGGATCCAGTGGCGGCCCGTGCCTGTAGAGGTATGTCGGTGCTTGCGCTCTCCGCTGCCGGGTGGGAAGAGTCATTCCCATCCAAATCCCATCCCATGCTGGCTCCTGTTCCTTAGCTTGTGCTCCTGGGCTTTTTCTCTGGCTCTCCAGAAACCTCAGGTTCCTTTTTAGCTTATCCCAGTTTGGCCAGTAGCCATCACCAGCTAGCGGTGCCATTTCCCAGCGGTAGGAAGGGTTGGAACGGATGCCTTTGCGTCTCCACCTCTGCAGAGCATCGAGAACTTCTCCCATCGTGGATATTTTGGGAGGAAGAGCAGAAACAAAGAGCTGGAGCCCAAGGGGCCGACTCAGCCGGCGGAGTGGAGCGAGCCGAAATGGGCCCATTTCTGCGATTTCCGGGAGATCACGCACATCGTCATCAAGGACTGTAGGGTCAGCATCAACCGGCAGGACAACAAGTGCCTGGTGAGTGGGACTTGTTCTCTCCCAGCTGCCCCGCTGCCCGTCTCAATGCACGTGGGAGCCCGTAGTTGCACTTCAGAGACTGGGAAGAGGCAGCGCTGGGAAGAACAAGGATCTTTTCCGGGGTTAATGCCAAAAAAGTGAGAGTTTTACGCTCTCCTCCTTGAGCTGGCAAAGGGATAGGGGGATTTTGAGCTGCTCGCTCTCTAGCTCGGTGGTTTCTCACCCTAGTTCCTCTCCCTCTTTCCAGGAGGTGGTTCTCCCATCTTCCGAGAGCGCGCTCTCCTTGGTCTCGCTGGTGGATGGTTATTTCCGACTTACGGCTGACTCCAGCCACTACCTGTGTCACGAAGTGGCACCACCGCGAGTCGTGATGAGCATCTTGAACGGCATCCACGGGCCCATGCAGTAAGTGGCTTCTTCCCGACGGAGGGCGGAGGACGTGCCGTGTCCTCGGGGCTTATCCGAAGCCGTTTTCCTTTCTGCTGCCAGGGAGGAGTTTGTTTTTGCCAAGCTGCGGCGGGAGGAGCAGGAGGAAGGGCTCTACATCATCCGCTGGAGTGTCCTTGACTTCAATAGGATGATTCTCTCCGTGGTGAAGAGGGGCCACCAGCAGGTAAGATGCAATTCCAAGCTCCGGGAGGTGCTCGTCTCGTTAGGAACGAGCTGAGCTGTGCCTGGTCTGAGCTGCGTTGACAGGGAGCTGCGACGCTTGTCCTGCCGCTGTCTTTCCCAGGCTCCTGGGGTGCAGGGAGCCCTCAAGTACAGGCAATTCCGGATCCAAAAAAAAGGAAACTCCTTTGTGCTGGAAGGGTGGGACCGGGAGTTTTCCACTTTACGGGAGCTCTTGGATGTACTCAAGGGCTGCACGCTCAAGTCAGGTGACGAAAGCTTCACGGTGAAGAGATGCTGTCCACCTAAACCAGGAGGTATGAGGATGGATGATCTTCCCTCCCTTGGACTAGAGGAACAAGGGCATTCGGTAGTTTCTGGGGCTTTAGCGTCCGTCCGTTCCCTCCTCCTGCAGAGATCTCGGACCTGCTGATCACGCGGAAGGTGAAGGATAGCGCCAAGCAGATCCTTAACCTGACTCAGCTCAGCTTCCACCAGATCCGCAAGAACGAGATCACTCAGGTTGCGTGCTCTGCCTTCCCGGGCAGTGGGGTTTATGGGAGGCTGTGGGTAAATACATCGGCTGGAGGAAGCTGCTCTCTTGATCGGGGGGGATTCTACCGCACCCCTGACGCCGTTGGTGCAAAGAGGAAAGAGATGTGGAGCAGTTATTGCGTTTGGTTTGGCGCTTTATTCCTTCCCTCTTCAAGGAGAGGGGGGAAAAGAGCTGTGCAGAAGCAGCAGGGTCCGGGCAGGAGGCAGTTTTTTCCCTGCCATCCACGGCAGCGACGCAGAGGGAAGTGGGGAGAGTCGGCTCATATGTGCAAGGCTGAAAATTCCCCCCACGCACGCTGCTTGGGGGTCTGACACCCGCGTGCCTTCTCCGTCTGCCTGCAGCGAGCCCACCTGGGGCAGGGCACCCGCACGAACATCTACGACGGGGTGCTGAACGTCTGCGGGACCGCCGGGGCCGACGACGAAGCCGAGTATTTCTCCACCGAGCAGAATAACAACAGCCGGGAGATGCACGTGGTCCTCAAAGTCCTGGATCCCAGCCACAGAGATATCGCCCTGGTGAGCCCCTTTCTGGGCTGGGGGAGGGGAAAACGGCTCCGAGCTGCTCTCTCGGTGCTCCGAGAGACCGGCTGCCTTCGTTGACACCCTCTCTCCTCTCCCCGCAGGCGTTTTTTGAGACAGCCAGCCTGATGAGCCAAGTGTCGCACGTCCACTTGGCTTTCGTGCACGGAGTCTGCGTGCGAGGCTCCGAGAGTAAGTACGGGGCTCTCCCCCACCCTCCCCGCACCCTCCTTGCTTTGTGTCGGTGCCTTTCCCTCGGCCGCTGCCAGCTCCGTCGCCGGGCCGATCGGCTCCTGTGCCGTGCCGAGGATAATATCTCTGTCTTCCCCAGATATTATGGTGGAGGAGTTTGTGGAACACGGACCTCTGGACGTGCTGCTGCGGAAAGAGAAAGGCCGGGTCACCGTGGGCTGGAAAATCACCGTGGCCAAGCAGTTGGCCAGTGCCTTGAGCTACCTGGTAATGGGGCTGGGAGCTGGGGGTTTCCCAGCAGGGAATCGTGCCGGAGATCACCTCCGAGCACCTTTTGCTCCAGCTGCACCCCTGGGTCTTGCCGGCAGCGTGGCAGGAAGGATCCGCCGCCTTTTCCTCTACCCTCCAAGCAGATTTTTAGCATAACGTGCCCTGCTTGCACCTCACAAGACCCATCCTCGCTCCCTCTTTCCTGGAGGTGAGCTGCTGGGGTAGCACAGGTGAACTTCAAACGCTGGATCCCGGCTCTGTAGCTTCATTTTGGGGCCGCGCGAGCTGGGTAGAGCCCCAGCTGAGAACGCCGCCTTCCCCTCTCCCTGGGCTTCTTGCCAGCACGTTGGGAAAGCTCGCTAGCTTGTGAGGGCACGCACCCCAGCGCTGGGTAATCCTCGTGTTCCTTTTATTCCCCCCGGGTTCGGCTTTGTGCAAAAGGATAATGAGACAGGGAGGTGACACATGTAATTACAGCCAGGAGTCCTGTATTTTTATTTTCTGGTGTAGTCTGTAGACTTGACCTTGTTCTGAGGCATGGGCGGGAGTTTCTCCAAGATTTCGTATCCCCTCATTTTCACAGGAGGACAAAAACCTGGTGCACGGCAACGTGTGTGCGAAAAACATCCTGCTGGCCAGGAAGGGGCTGGAAGATGGATCTGTGCCTTTCGTGAAGCTCAGTGACCCCGGAGTCAGCTTTACGGTGCTCTCTCGAGAAGGTATTTGGTCATCCTGCGCTTGAACTGAGCAGGGCTTGTTCTGAGGTGAAAATCCAGGTGCTTTTTTTCCCCTCCTGCAGCCCAGGTAGCTAATAAATAGCATGGCTCGTGCCTGAGCTGTTTTGGCAAGGTTTTGCCTGCCTTTCAGACCTTAATTTTTGTGATATACGATATTTTGAACGTGCGGGCATGCAAATTCTGTGACAGTGGCTGGTTTTGGCCTCGAAGCTGCTGTCGGAGTCAGTCCCACCGCCGCTCTCCGGTGGTTGGGATCCTGCGGGGAGCTTTTTCCCCCACCCTGTCTTCGTGAGGTCTTTCCAGCAAAGCCTCACTTCGCCTTCCCTCTCCCAAAGAGCGCGTGGATCGGATCCCCTGGATCGCCCCGGAATGCGTCCGGGATGTGGGAAACCTCAGCACGGCGGCCGACAAATGGAGCTTTGGCACCACGTTGCTGGAAATCTGCTTCGACGCCGACGTCCCTCTCAAGGAGCGCACGCCTTCGGAGGTGACTTGCCTTCTCCTCTCCCTCCATCTCCAACTCCTCCGTCTGGGATGGATCCAGCCCTGTTTGAGACCTGGTTTTCTTTCCTCTCTCTTAGAAAGAACGTTTCTACGAGAAAAGGCATCGCCTGCCCGAGCCGTCCTGCAAGGAGCTGGCCACCCTCATCTGTCAGTGCCTGAACTACACTCCCGTCGAGCGGCCGTCCTTCCGGACCATCCTGCGGGATCTCACCCAGCTCCAGCCACACAGTGAGGCTCCGCAGCTGGGGGCATCCCGCTTTCTCGGGGGGTTTTATGGCTCTGTTGTTCCTCCCCCTCCATGAATTGGTCGGAGCCTTGGCAGCGGCAGGGTGGGGGCAGCTGTGGAGATGCTTTTGTCCTGGATGAGGGGGAGAAAGGGCAAAAAAAAAAGGTTAAAAAAGGGAAAAAAGTTTAAAAAACAAAAGGAAAAAGGTTAAAAAAAGGCCAGAAAAGGTAAAAGGGGGAAAAAAAGTAAAAAAGAGAAAAGAAAAAAGGCCAAAAAAGGCGAAAGAAAAGATAAAAAAAGGAAAAGGCAAAAGAGGCAAAAAAAAAAGACCAAAAAAGGGGGGAAGAGGGGGGAGAAGGTAAAAAAGGGAAAAGAAAAAGCAAAAAAAAGAAGAAAGGGGGAAAAAGAAAGCCCCCAAAAGGGGGGGGGAAACGT
>NW_009224580.1:791-4418 GCF_000690835.1 Fulmarus glacialis | reverse complement strand
TATGATTCTATGATTCTATGATTCTAGTGGTACCTCAGTCTTCGCTGAGCTCAGTCTTGGCCAGCTGGGGTTTATTCGGCCCAAAGTATCCATCAGGTACGGCTCTACCAGATGGCTAAGAACAAGATACAGCTCAACAGATGTGTGAGATGTGTTGGCACTTGTTGATGGGGAGTAGCAGCCCCTCAGTGTCTCACTATGGATTGCTTAGAAAATCACCCAGGGAATAGGAGTGGCATGGAGAAAGGGAACCAGGAATGACTTGTTCATGGTCTCTTTAAGCACAAAAGCTAAGGAGCATCAGATGAAACCAAGAGGCAGGTTTAAACCAAGCAAAAGGGGATACTCTTTCACCAGTGCATAGTTCATCTTTGCCGCCATGTTGATGCTCACAGTGCGACCAGGTTCCCAAAGCGTTTGGACAAATTCATAGAAGAAAAACCCATTTGGTCATCTAAATATATAATCTCTAAGTCTGACTCAGGAAGTCTCTAAGTCACTGACCACCCCCTAGATTAGTGATTACTCCAAAACATTTCACTGTAAGTTGTCCTGCTCTTCCCTGAGCATCTGCTGCTAGTCTCTGCTAGGGAAGGGATAATAGTATCAATAAACTTTGCCCTGTTGAAGTGCATCTGTTCTTTTGTTCACATTCAATGAGGAAGGCCAGAAATGTTCAACATCACACAGAACCAGGTCCTGTCATCCTCAAAACCTTCATACAGACCAAGTTCAGCAAGATGTACAAGTCCCAGTGGTGTTCATGGCATAATTTTTGGCAAGCACTTGTAGGCCTGCTCACACATCTTGAGGAATCGTGACTGTAGATCCTTAACACACAGGTTATATGTATTTAAATCAATTATTTCACTGTAGTTAGGATGCCTTTTGGTCACATTTTCATACCTTATAAGAGTATTAACAGAAAAGCTAAACAACCTTCCTTACCAATGTAAAGTCTGTATCTGTTGCCAGACTCTGGTATTTTCCTGCCGGGCTCCTGATTTTTCATGTTGACACCTAAAATGCCCCTAAAATACAACTTATCTGTGAAATTACAGTTATTGCAGCATCATTCTTCCATGGGCAGGGAGACTGAGCAACTGGCGGCCTAAAATAACAACCCTGTGTAATTTGGTTGTGCTTTTTTGATGCACTTGTATTCACCTCCCCTAACCCCGCGCTAGCATGATAAGCATAATCATTTTCTCCCTTGTACTATATTTTGGCCATATACTGGAATTTGATCCAACAGTCACCATTTGCTAAGGATAAGAAATGGCTTTAATGCCACACACGGACACCTGAATCCTATCAATTCTTCCCTGTTTCATTTCTTCCAATAGCCCAACCAATTGGCTTGAGCAAGCAATTCAGAAAAAAAATAAATGTAATAGAGGTCCCTCTTTTCAGAAAGGTACTTCTGTCCAATTGCTTTCATCTTGAGAATACAGCTATGAGGTCTGTTTCAAGGGATGTCCTTCAGCAGGCAGCATGAATTGCAAAATCAGTCACACAAATGGCCTACCATATATAAAAATAACCAATATATCAACAGGGCTGAAGCCAAGCAGCAGTTAAAATAACTACTAGATCAGTAACGCTAAACTTACAATGCAGCTCAACAGACAGATGCATCTGAAAAGGAAAAGCGCAGGCCATTTTTAGTTTGATTTATATTATTACTTCATTTTTTATTCAAGATATGAAACATTCTGAAAAGCAAATGCTAAAAATTGAAAAGGATTGCCATAACGAAATGAAATACAGTGAAAGTGTAAAATTGATAGGGGAATATTCCTGTCTCTAATGAGACAGGATGCTGTGGCTGAGAGAAAATTTGAGATAGTCTCTGTGGTGGAAGAGCCTTCTTAGACGGATGCTGCAATCCCTGCTCATGCTGCACGTGGTTTTGCTGTCTTCATTGCTGCTGCTTTAGGAATAAGTCTTACCCTGCTAGCGCAGGCATGAGTCAGCAGCTTCCTTTTAGGCTGAGCTGTATTTATTCATACTAGTTTTCCCAAAGTTTTGGAAGTGTTTATTTGGAGAGTTCAAACAGGAGGATGGAGGGGTCTAAGTCAGGGAGGTAACAAGGTAACAAGGTAACATAACAAAAGAAGGACATTGCAACATGCTGTGAACCTCTTAGCCTGTTCTGAAATCCCACTGCAAAACTTCCTATATCGGCATATTCTTTCCTGTTTGCAGGGAAGGTTGTTTTCTTCCAGCTCAAACACCTTTTTCAAGATTCATCCAAGTTCACAGTTAAGAGAATAAGGATAATCTCCATGATAACTGAGCTTGAGAGACCCAAGTTCAGGTCCCTGCTTCCTGCTGGATTTCCTGCATCATCTCTCAATAACTCTGGTGAAAAAGTGCAGCTTTTACTAAATGCAGCTCTTTATGCTCTAAGGGTCCTGGAAGGATGAACAGAGCACATCCCACGGATGGCTAGGGCGATGTCCTGCACGTTTGCCATGTGCTGGAGGATGCCGGTCCTGCTGCCTCTGAAAGGAAAGAAAGAATTGGATAGAATGAAGGACAGCAATATGAATCTCTGGTACGTATTATAGAAGATGAGACTAACCTTGTCTGAGGTTAGGAGTAATGAGACTTAATGACAGCATAGTTACTGAAAGATACATTTGGTCTGCCTTAGAAGACAGACTGAAATCCCACTCTGCTTAAAGCCATTAGCAAAATTCATCCTGACTTCAGTGAGGCCAGGGTTTTACCTATAATCAGCAAATTAAATGATTCAAAAAATCAAACATATTCTCCTAGCTAAAGGCAATTATTTTGTAAGTTGTTGCTATCTGGACAAAACTCAGAGTGGGGCTAGATATCCCTTTATGTAAAAATACATGTGCAAGTGAATATAATTCAGGCTACAAAAACATTTGAGAAAATTCAGACTTAATACGTCTTCAAAGTCCAAAGTGTTTGAGCTGTGCCCAAGGTTCAATGAATCGATAGATTTCTTTCCAATGATTTAAACTGGATGTGGAAGAGTTCCCTCCTGAACTACTAATGATGCCTTGCGTAGCCCTGGGTTGATTCACTGCTTTGGAAGATCTGAAGATGAATTCTGCTAGCCCTAATGCTAATTTGAGTATGTTTTCTGCTGTGCTGGCAGCTGCTAGGCTTACAGGAGAGCTGATAATCCATTTTATCAGATGGTTTTTCAAGGGGTGAAAACAGGTGCACCAGGCTTCGCAGAGAGTGTCTGGAGACCCCACAGACATCTGTAAGAGGAGAAATACACTTTCAGGATTTTGATAGCTTTAATTGTGTCAAATATGTCAGTTATGTTTACTTAGTAATTAGTAATGTTTACTCAGCAATTGGTAATGTTTAATTAGTTATATTAGTAAGGAGGATGTCTTTCTAGACTCTGGAAACCAGGCTTTGAAGCTCCTGTGCTGCAGCGTTGAACATGCAGAAGTCCTCAGAGGTGGCTGATGACTTATGAGAGAGACAGGATGGGGGTTTCACTAAAGAATCATAGAATCATAGAATCGTTAAGGCTGGAAAAGACCTCTAAGATCATCGAGTCCAACTGTCAAGCCAACACCACCTGCCCGCTAAACCATGTCCCTAAGCACCACATCTACACGTCTTTTAAAT
>NW_009224580.1:0-289 GCF_000690835.1 Fulmarus glacialis | reverse complement strand
TCTTCAGCGCGCTGCCAACCAGCACCCCCGGGTCCTTTTCCTCTGGGCAGCTTTCCAGCTGCTCTTCCCCAAGCTTGGCAAGGCATCCCTGGAGACCTGCTTTTGCTTCTGGGATCTTTCAGAGACTCCCTGTCTAGCCACTTAAAGCGATGTTTTCATAAAGCTCTTAAGTTTCCCAGGATTTTTGAAAACATTGCTTGCAACTTTTCTCCTTGCTTCACCTCCTGCCAGCACCAGCCCTCCCACAGCTGCGCTTCGCACACGCATCTCTTCTCTCCGACATTTGCCA
>NW_009224579.1:10382-10881 GCF_000690835.1 Fulmarus glacialis | reverse complement strand
TGCGCGCAGGGGGTGTCCGCTGTGCCCACCGTGCCTCGGTCCCTCTCCTGCCTCCCTCCTCGCTCCCCACACCCGGCCCTGGGGCTGAGCGAGGCCGAGCACTCTTTGGCATGGCGACTGCTGGTTAATGTCCTTGCTATTGTATAGTAACAGTCCCTACGTGCGCCATGATTTCTCCGCCTCTTCATCACATCCCCTTGTCCCTGCTTTCTCTTTCCTCACTTGGATTTTTTCCAGCCTTTGACAACAGCAGCAGGCATGTGCCAGGCCATGCTGCTGTATGATGGCGGCAGCCCCGCGTGGACACGGTGTCATTGCGTCTGGGTGGTGGCACTTGTATTTGACGATGGTATCGAGTTCACCACGAGGGAGTGACAGTGAAACACCAAAAAAGCACGACATCGATGGTATCGAGTTCACCACGAGGGAATGACAGTAAAACACCAAAAAAGGACGACATCTTGTGCGTGTGTCCCCAACGCTGTTTTTTGTTGTCCAA
>NW_009224579.1:0-10286 GCF_000690835.1 Fulmarus glacialis | reverse complement strand
CCATCACCCCATCCGCTACCCTCCATACTTACCTTGGGCCCAAATAAACAGGTCTATAGAGGGTAGGAAAACGTATAAACAGTGTTGTATTCAGATTTAAGCTTTTGCGTGTTCTCTACTGAAAGGGTGAAGACGATCCATGGCTGTGAGCAGCAAAGGTGACTCACTCTGGGGATGTCTGCCCGAGGTTTGAGAGCTGGACGTTGTCCGGGCAGAGAGGGAAGGGCGGGAGAAGGCAGGTGCAGCGGCTGAGGTAGCATGAAAACAGCAGTCTGCCCTGTGGACTATGCACTTCTACCTATGTGGTATGCGTTGTGTAAAGTAAATCACCTATAGGAGTTATGACATAGGCATATTGTATAATTGAGACATGAATATGGATTAAAGTGTATGTCAGAAGTAATTTCATTCTAGCTCTGCAGGTTTTTAATTTCATTTACAGCTATTTAAACCTACCTCAGTATAACATGAAAATAGGAATTAAGTGGAGTTTTTTTCAATGACATGATGTGTACTGTGCATTTTTGCAGCTGAGTCTTCTTTTCCTGCACGAAACACTGAATGTTACTCTTTCTGCCAATGTGGGCATGCAGACATCATGAATTTGCTCAACATTTTTGACCATCTGTATGTGTCCATGCATGCATGAGCATGCTAAAAGCTGTTTGTTTTTTTTTTTAATGCATGTGATTTATTCTTGCTGTTGATTTTAGGTGAATACATACCAAAAATCATGAGTAACACCCCATTTCCCTCTGAAAACAGGGAAAACATTGTATTTGTTATCAGTTGCAATTATGGAAAAACAGAGAGATTCTTCCTCCTATTAAAGCTTTGTTTTACAGAGTTTTGTTTTTAAGAAAGTGTTATAAATATATTTATATTTATACAACCATGAATATATTAAACTATAGCTTTCCATAAAGCAGTTCTCATTTTGGAATGTTATTTTAAATATTAGCTAAATAGATATTTGAAACAGTAGATTAAAATATTCAGAGAAGCTTTTGATTATAGAATTTAGAAAGTAGATACTCTGGATGTATTATTCTCTTAAACTTTTAAAGTAGATTTACCAGATACTGTATTAGAAATTACAAGACTTAAACGATGCTGAGTTCCCAAATTTATGCCAAGACAAAGATCCTCCACATCTTTCTATTATATTGGCATTTATCTTAGCATTGATGTCTCTAAGCAATCTCTCACCTAAAACCTCTATACAGGGAACTATCAATAGAACATAAAGCAGGGTTACTTTTTAAGTTGTCATATGTTCTTCTTTTTTTATGTTGATCTTTATGTTGGTATTTTTTTTTTTACTGAAAATGTTAAAGTAAATAGCATCCCTGCATGAACAATACTTTTCTGTTTCTTTGTTTAATTTTTAAAAGGCATAAATAGCAAGAAATAATGCTGAGATTTTGCTTTGTGTGTTGGTTGAAGAGATGATACTGGGTCTTTTTAATTCCTTAGGTTTTGTTTATTTGTCTTCTGGCAGTAACTTTGTTCTTTTCTTTCTGTCTTCTTCAGAGGCTTTTGAAGATGGTATGGGAAAGAAACGGACCAGAATTAAATAGTATAATGCTAGGCACAACTAAGGTTTTGCACCTCAAGCATTCTAGTCCAGTGGCATGCTGTGACAATACTCCTGAATACTCCTGTCTGCAGAGCACTGTTTTCATGGGGCAGGAATTTCTGTTGATTGCTAATCACTGGGTTACAATATGTTAACATTTTTGGAACATGGTGTGCTTGAAGCTCTCTTTTGTACGTAATTACTATGAACTAGCTATTTTCACCAGGTGCTAACATACAAGGGACCCAGTTTAGTAAAATACCTAATTCTTTTAGATATTCTTTTCCTTAGATACTCTTTTAGTAGAAACACTGCAGAACTAGTCATGAACATCAGTTCAGGTTTTCAGTGACTGCTTTGATTACACTACCTCCTTTTCATTTGCTAACACTCACAAGAGTCAAGTTTTTTTCATACCAAATGCTGAAACAGAACAAGTTAGTTATTATTTGCTAATTTCGACTAAAGAAAAAAGGAGGAATTTTCATTTTCCTTAGGTGATTGCAAATAGTCATTCAAATAACATATGTCATCACAAAAGCTAACCTAGAATGGGCATGCTGCACATGAGATAGCTAGTACAGTCAATCTGGCTTATCTAGATGTAGATCTAGATCTAGATGTAGTGTGACTTTAGGACATTTTTCAATGTTTGTAACACAGTTTGGGTTTTGCCCAAAACACTATTTTACCGCACATAGAAGATAAGTAATAACTTTCAGGGCTGCATACTAAATATAAGAAATCTTGTATTAACAAAGGCACCAGGAGACAGCTGGTTTGTATGCAACTGAGTTGTTTTGGATGGGCGAATTCTGGAATGATGGATACGTTAACAAAGCTGTTTCTCAATTTCGCACTAGAGGTCTACGTAAGTAAAAACAATATAAATGCAATGTAACTTTTATTTCACAAGTCCAATGCATGTATTGGGAACAAATATTTTCTGTGCTTTCAAAACTTTCGAAGTGTCGGCCATGCTATAAAATTAACAAGTAAGTAAGATTCAGAAGTAGAAGAAGCTTAAGTTAAGAGGGAGAATAATAAGGCAAAGACAGTTAATTCATAATCATTGTTTGTCTCTTGTAATTTTTAGATCGAAATACAAATCCTTTAGGTTTTCGCTTTAACAAAATAAAGGTTTTTGCTAGGTATGAAATGCCACCATTTCAAGATCTATACATCTTAACAATGTTTTCTCTCATGTTCTCTTCCTTAATGTCAAATAGCTTTCCTCCCCCCACCCCCACCCCCAACCTTTTAGAACAGCGTATTTCTTTTACTCCTGCATGCTGTTTGACTTATCCTGGGATTGGACTTTGGATGCAGAAAAAAAGGGAAAAAAAAAAAGTCACGGGTCTTTCACTAAGCAGTAAAGGTCGTTCACCCTGACTCACTCTGTCATATTTGCGAGTCTGGCTTATGCTTACAAAATGTAAATGTTGAGGTATGCCTTCTTTAGACCTTTCTTTTTTTTAAAAAAAAAAAAAAAGTGTGGGATCTTTATATTTGACTAGGTAAACAGGAAATGTAGAGAGCAAGAAAATGGTGATTAAAGATCCAGGAATGTTTCTTTCCAATGACAGTTTTAAACATTATTTCATCAAGAAGGCAAGCATAAATTAACAAAATACAGTTCTGAAATGAAACTAGAAATTCTGTTGAGAGCAGGTGTGACACTGAAACAAGACAAGATCTGCCTCAAGCACAGATCTCAGATACACATCCATTGAAAAAAATCTGTGGAGACTTCTCGTCAGGCTAGAAGACAGATAAACTACATAGAATCTTGTCATGGGGTAAACCATGGAAGTTGTTATATTTGCAACAGATGAAGATGCTTCACTGCTGTACAGATGCTTGGTTTTGTGACCTTGCCAGATTCTGCAAGTCCTTAAAATCCCAACAGACGAGACTCACACGTCAGACCGCATGACAGCATGCTGCTGATGCGTGAACTGGAGATGCCACAGTGGGGAATGAGAAAGCAGTGGCTAAAGGAGCAAGTCTGATGCTCATCACATGAGACTTGACAGGTCTGCATTACAATGAAAGACAAGTAAGCGGTTCCTGTCAGTGGTATTTTTTTTTCTTCTTCTGATTCTCAGTATAGAAGATACTGTCGGTCTCTTCCCTGTTAAACTCTGCAACCGCTAAAACGGTAACACAGAACTGAAATGCAGCTTTTCATTTTGTGGATAAGGGGCCAGCGTAAATCACTACAATTCTGCCGCTGATGGAAATGAGCACTGGGGTAATCTGTCTTTGCACTGTTGTTGCTATGGCTACTGGGTCACAGCACCAGATACGCCATCACATTTCCTGCATCCTCGTATTCTGCATGCAATGGTTTCATTGGCGTACAGAAAAGGGAAAACTTGCATTGTGTTTTTCATTCTCTATTGCATAGCATGCTGCCTTGTCTGCAGTAAGCTCACCCAGGTCTGTGGACATCAAACAGGCACTTCATACATCTCCCTTTGAAGGCATCTCCCTTTGCTACGTGTCTTGGGGCTGAAGAAAAAAGCCTCTTACTCTTGACTCCAGTCACTACCTAATCTGAGCACTTACACCGCTATGCGTCTGCATCTCCAGTAACCTCTGCAGACAAGGGACAAACTGCCACCTGGAGCTGAAGGTGGCAGTACTTCAGGTCTTCTGGCACAGTTTTTGGTTCAAAGGGTAACTTTAAATATCTTAAAAATGTCTGCTCAGCTGTTTCCTGAAAAAGGGCTTTACACTCGGAGTCTGCATACCATTCAAGAGGAAGACCAAAACAGTGTATATTCATCATGATGGGCAGGTTATAAAGATTATAGAAATTATGGAACTAAAACCCATACTTGGAATTGTGCATATATCTGTAGAGATATTTAGTAGCAGTGTGTGCATCATCAAATTAAAAAATGCACTTAAATTACAGATTAAATGTATTGCTTATGTAATGCTTTTGCAACAAGCTTTCTATTCATGGCGAAATGTCATCATCCTAAGCTTTCTGTATATCAGAAGAACGGTTCTTTTACTGTCCATGCATTTCTATACCATTAATCACAACATCCATCCTAGACAAGAGGAAGCTCTGATGGGAGAAAAGAGCATGCATTAGTTTTTACCAAGCATGGAAATTCTTAAACATGGCAAACAAAATAGAGCTTTGTCAGATCCATGATATACCACATCACAATTCTGGATGGTCATTGGAAGACATTGATGGCTCAGTGCTGACAGCAGCTCAGATCAATCGGATGACCTAGAGAGAGGGGTTCTGGGGCTACTGCTCTGGTAGGAATTTTCACACAGTTCCTTCGGCAAATCATTTGTGCACTGCCAAAATAGTTGTTAAAATAGCATAGCAGCAAACACTGTGTAATGAATTCAGCTGTATTAAGTTCTGCAGAACAGCCAAGGGAAGCAGCAGCCATAAACAATGGAGTTTAGGCTCTCAGACCAAGCAGGCTGATTTTTTTTTTTTTCTACTCTTGGCAAAAGGCTGGTTGGTTAAAGAAATAATCTTACTGATTTTATCAGATATACACACAGTCAATGAGACTTCTAAGGGTCTCGCGCTCATTCATTTTGCATCTGACTTGTCTGTCTTCCCTCAGTATGATGTTAGCATAAAGCTTCCGATAATGAATGGAAATGACAATGACAGATACTATTACAGTTCACTAGTTCTTCTGCAGTTCACTAGGTTTTCTTTTGAAAGTTTCTGTTACAGTAACTATAGACTGAAGTAAAAAAAAGAAAGCAATAAGAAGAAAAATTTAGTTAAAAGAACTGCATATAGTCAGATTGCGGTTTTTTCAGCCAAAAATGTAAAAATGAAGGGGGAAATAAATATATTCACATCTAGCTCTAATATAATTTAATTTTGCTTGCTTTTTCTCATCTAATAAGCATTTCAAGATAGAAACACAGTTGCTGCTGATGGTATCATGGTGATTTTATCAAGTACTTCCCATGAATACTCTGCAGCTGTGTTAGAAGAGGCTGTTGTGGCAGGAAACAACCTAATAGCTATTTTTGGGTCCCTTAGCTATGCATGACTCAGGAAGAAAAAGAATCATCACTTGATTTTCTATTCTGCCTAGGTACTTAAAACACCAATCACCAGAACTACTCAGACATCAGTCCTGTTTCATCAGGGAGATGAAGAATAAGCCTCTGGAGCTCAAATATGAGGATGTAATTCTGTGAGATGCTGATCCCCTGTAGATCTCATTAGCTTTCAGTTAGAGGCATCCACTTTCTTTCAGGTCTGAGATCTTAGGCTGAAATTCAAAACCAAGGAAGGAGCCCCAACTTGGTCTTAAATGTCACATTAACTTCATAAGCATCATTTGGAGTCTCTAAAAGCAGCCAGTAATTTTTTTACCAGAGCAGAGATGTTGAGTGGTCGGCAGATTCCATACATGATTAATGACATATTGTCTGCTTCCATTTTACCCCTTATTACCGAGTTAAATTCTTCCACACTTCACCGTTTTCCTTGTTACACATGCAGTACATTAACATGCTGGAGAGCTGGCAGTAGCCCCTACCATTAGGTCACCGTTATTTTCCATTAAAGGAGAGCTTTCTAACTATTTCAGAGAAATCATCACATCCTTTCTCTTTTATCTGCAACTGTCTCTTAATCTGTTTGGAAAAGGCATTGGGGGGTTGTGTCCCATGTGAGTATGTCCAAATTTTGAATGTCTGTTTCTCTTCTCTTGCTTTTGCTCACTGCAAAATTGTACATTGTGCCAAAACAACAACTGAACATGAACATCTGAACATAAGGGCGGTTTCAGCCATAGTAACATGGTTTAGCTCATTTTGCCTGGCAATCCTAGGGGTATGCTCATTTGGCACGCAGGACTGAGGGTGCTGAGGAATTAATCAGGAAGGGAATCAGGCTGTTCGCATAGTCTGTCCCAAGTGCTCTGGAACCTGCAAAATATGTAGAAAGTGAGACCATAAAGGCAGGTAGATAAAGATGGGATATGGTAGATTAATGTTTTGCAAAAGAACCCAGTTCTACCGTCATGACTTCTGCATAAGGTACCAAGCAAATTATTGGCAGCTGGCCAGAGAGTCCACAGTTAGATATTCACTACAGAAACCATTGTGTCATTTTAAGACATTGGACGGAGCTGGCCAGTTTCCCACCAGAATTGATGACGGGCATTCACACAAGTCATTCCATTAGCTCTTTCCCAGCAACCTCTAGCAAGGAGGAGTAATGGGCAGTCCTCAGGGAAGGATCCCTTACACTGCCATGCTGCAGTGAAACTCTCAGCACAGTCAGCTTCCATGTTCTTCATTTTTCGGGTGCCTAAGTGCAGTCTAATCTGCATACATGTTTAGTTCTCATAAGTGCAATCAAAATGTCAAGCTGCATGCTCTGGAAGAATGAATGTGGTCAGAAATTTCTTTGAAAGTAGGTTGGGGTTCTGCCTTTACCACTGATTCATTGGGTGGCTTTAAGGCAGTCTCTTTGTCTCCATTTCCTTTTCTGTAAAATAAGATAATATTATTATCTCATCTTAATTGGTGCTGGTTTTGGGGGTGTTAGGGAGGGGAAAAATCAAGAGCTGGGAGGAAGAAAAAAACCAACAAAAATGATCTTCAGGAAATTAATAAGATTTTGTTCTTTGAAAATGGCGCTTAATGTGATCCAGTAAAAGATAGATACTTATAAATAAGGATAAAAATAATAAGCAGACAATTATTCCTGAAGCATCATCTATGTAAACACTTTCTGAAGAAGAGAAATTAATTCTACAGTTGGAACTCTGTACTATGAGAAGCTTGTTCCTATATTTCTGGTAACTGTATTGAAAGGCAAAGGAATGAGAACTAATGTTGTGCTGCCAACAAATTTTAATCTTCCTTTGCATTTGCTAACATTCTCTAGGATAGTTTTTCAGACAGCATTTTGCCAGTTCAAATAATTTCAAGTAAAAATATTCCTTCCAGAGAATGCAAGATTCTAGAAAATGTTTTTTTTTTTAGTACTTCTCAAAGTCTCACTACTCGCTTTACATAGCAGAAGGAAAACAAAAGTCTCCATGGCATACACAGTTCCAAAATTATCCACTGAGATATTCTAGTTAGTTTTCAGCAGGGCCTGATGGTTTGTGTTTAAAATTTCCTCTCGTTTATGAATCATTCTTTATATTCTTGGAATAGATACATTCAAAAGGAAGGATTTACTTTAAGCTGTACTGCTTCCTCAGATTTTAGTACATTATTATTCTCATCTGGTTAGAACACAAAGCAAGGTCATATGGCTCTAGTTTCAAGAATATGAAATGTAGATCTGTGGTTGTTAATCTCATTTGTCACTAGGATTGCCTTCATAATTACTCACCCGTCAGCCTTCTAAAGTAAAAACATATGTACTGCGGTAATGTCAACCTCTTTGTATTCATCCAGTGTCCCAGACCATTCCAGCCCTATGACAGCTACTGAAATATATGACAAGTTCAGTCAACCAGCTGAACACTCTGGTTAAGGACACATAGGCAAAGCATTACATCAAGACCTCTACTGTTCAAATATATGTTTTTAGGGTGGCCAGAGCTGCAGCATCAGACATCAGTAAAGAGGGAAAAAAATGCATTCAATGGAGAAATACATACCGTATCTTTCATGCATGGATCTTTTGGCATCATGCTTCTGAGCTCTAATAGCTTGCAAGAAGCCAGGGCAAAGACTTTCTCTGAACTGAACTGAAGAAAGAAGTAATCTGTTAGACCCAGATAGCCTTTTGTTTAGCTAAAGGAACATGGCGACAAAGCCATATATTTTCTGTTTTATTTGAAAGGTCTAGTATCAAAAAGCTGGGAGTCTAACTAAGCAGAAAACTTGTTTTCCATGTATTTTTAAACCTTTTGACTTCATTTCTTCTGGGAATAATGAGAAGGCTGAACTATTTTTCTGCTTGAGACCTGCATCCATTTGTATTCTACCATGGGTGCTTACTGAGTTTTGCAGCATGTCCCTCTCAAATGGGAATAGTTTCACCGCATGAACAATTGGTTTTACACAAACATAATGTTGCTTTCTAAAAGCAATGCATCTGAAAGTGAAGACAAAAGCCAGCAGGAGCTTCAATTATACAGAAGAAAAGCAGATGTATCAATCAATACGCTGTATGTATGCAGCGGCTCTTGAGTCAACCATGCCAAATGGCATTCAAGAGGCTGGCTTCCCCGGCTTCAGAGTCAAGGTTTATCACAGATATGGCACCTGCTCCTATTCTTCAGTAGAAAATTGCTGCATATTCTATTTGATTTGCAGCAACAGTATTTACCAAAAGAGAGAGGGTTGTCATAGGGAAGAATTTCAAGACACCTGCCTGAGCTGCCTCCACAACTCAGGAAAGTACACTGGTGCAGTGCCCAGGCTCTGAATGGGAAGGAGAATAAGAAACATTTCAACAATGTGAGCAACTGAGGCACCGGAAATTCATATAATTGTGGACACTCAGGGGAAACTGATTTTCTGCAATGACTTTATGCAGAAGTCGATTGTGTTTGCCTTTGAGTGGGGGGGTGGGAGGCAGGGGGATGATACAAGAAAGGAAAGAAACATTACAGCTCAAAGGCTGGCGAGCACTTTGCACATATCACCAGAAGAGGGAAGAGATCTTACAAACTTTTGATGGACCCAGGATTCTTCTTTAAATTTCTGATGCTTTCTGGAAGAAAAACACCAGCTGATGCTGAAAACAAACGTAGTTTGTAAGTGCCACACATCATAAGTAAAACCATCCCAGATTCAAACCCAAATACTTACACTAGTGCCCTCTACTTCACAACACTTTTCCATAAGAGAACAAATCTAGTTACCTACCATGCACTTTTTTTGCTCCTGTAGGTTTTAGGTATCTGAAGTAGTCTGCTTTTCCCAAGTCTGTAGCTCTGCACTCCAGGGTTTGCATATATAGTCTATATCGGTATTTCAGGCTCTGGGCAGTGTAGGTAATCTTGTTGAGTACATCTAGTAATAAAGGACACTTACTAGTGCAGCATAGTTGGCAAAGAAAGCAACTTTGACCTATATGGTGTTAGACCCCAGCCATGGTCTCTAAGCTTTCCTCATGATTTTTTTCCCTAATGACCACCATCAGTTGTTTTTTGGTAAAAGCACTGAAAACAGACAGAATTAAACTCCGAAGGCATCTTCAATGTGGGACATTTTTCTCTGTGCTAACCAGAATTGCATATAGATCACACATACATTTTGAACAGAGACAGTGGAGGTTTTTATTTACGTTCATATTGCGTATCTGTGTGTTGCAGATATCAGTTTAAGTTACAGAGGTCAGAGTTGGCAGCTGTCTATTATACAATACTAGTAGCTGTGCTGTATTTGTTCTGCAGTAGATTGTAGCATCCATTCTAAATTCTGAAGTAAAAAAGGTGATTAATAACATTTAACTGTTCATAGCTAATTTTCCTATATGATAATAATATAGGTATCTTGTATACCCATTACAATCTCAATTGCTTGAAGACAAGAAGATCAAACTATTAAGAGCATCAAAAATCTTCTCTTGCACACACAGGAAGCAAACATAAAAGAAGTCTGTGTTTCAAGGTAATAAATTAATGCTTATACTAGCTTAGTAAAATGTTGCGTGCTATTAGCGTCAAGTAAGCAATATCTTTCAAAATAAATATGTAGGTGTCCTGGTTTTGGCTGGGATAGG
>NW_009224578.1:470-818 GCF_000690835.1 Fulmarus glacialis | reverse complement strand
ATTCTATGATTCTATGATTCTATATAGAACTGTAGGATCAACTGAGAGACTACTTGGTTTCTTCGTTTATAATGCATAGAAAAAGCAAAAGCTATTGACAGTCTGCATTTTGAGGAGTCTTTAACTTTTCTAGTATCTATCTTGTTAAGTGTATGGGGGGGACAGTTCCCCAGAATATGCAATTTTTTCTTGTTCTTACAATGTATGATGAATCTATGAATCTTCTGTTTAAAAGACAGGGTCACCCTTGAAGGTGGTGAGTTGAATCAATTCTTGTTTATTACTAACTATGATGTTTTTACACAAAGAGCATATGGGAAGTGCAAGAAAGGTCTAGCTTAGAAAAAC
>NW_009224578.1:0-318 GCF_000690835.1 Fulmarus glacialis | reverse complement strand
GAAAACATCAGTGTGTTATCAACATTCTTCTCATACTAAATCCAAAACACAGCACTAGGAAGAAACTTAACTCTATCCCAGCCAAAACCAGGAGACCTCTCAAAATTTATCAATTATCAATTCATTACAAATCAAAACCCCAAATTTTTACAGAGGAAAAAGTAAATAAAAAGGATTTTAAGTGAATGCACTAGGATCTTCTACCTTGTAAGGTATAACAGGCTAAAATTTGATCTCTGGTCCCTATTAAAATTGCAGTTGTCCTTCTAAATGTCACAGGCATTTAATACCAAACAGAATCATAGAATCATAGAATCA
>NW_009224577.1:269-2988 GCF_000690835.1 Fulmarus glacialis | reverse complement strand
TCATCCCTGCGGTGCGAGGGAAGGACCGGCGTGGCATCGCACGCCTCAGCGATTCCAACCAGGGGAGAGCAGGGCCCGACGGGGAGGGGAACGCGGAGATCCCCCGGCAGCCGCCAGACACCTCCCCCGGTGCTTTGCCTGCAAAAAGCTGAACGCTCCCCGGTTTGTGGGACGGAGGGCAGCGTCTGACGGGACTTCTGCAGACGGGCTCGCTGACTGGACACACGGGGGTGGCACAGGGACGGGAGCGGCCCGAGAGACCTGCCGTTAACAGCTGGTGGCACTTCCCACCTCGAATCCACCGAGAGGATTTGCGTGCCCGCGCGGTGACCTGCATCAAATAGACGCAGAGACTGAAAAATAATCCAGGGGTCGGAAAAAAGACAAAAAGTCTGCTTTTCGGAGAGATGGACCCCCCGCTTTAGCAGGTGCTCGCCCAGACGCCCTCCTGGCGCAGACCCGACCCTCTCAGCGGGCCGAACGCCTCCGGCGTGCCTCCTTGCAGAACGGCCCAGGCCGCGAAGCGAGAGCTGGCAGAGCTCTTGCTCCTCGGCCACGCAGATTTTGCAGCTTTAACCACACACACAACGTCCCGCCAGCCTCGCCTCACCCGCGACACCGTTCCCGGAGCCTCCAAGAACACTTCGGTAGCACTCGGATCAGACTGGAAGTTGGGAACGGCGTGTTTACGAAGCATAGATGATATTTTAACCTATGCAGACACACAACTTCCAGCAAGTTACCAACAATACCCAAACGGATTTCAAGCTGCATTCCAAGATAGAATTTACTGCTTGAAAACAATGTGCTTACGGGATTATATACAGAGCAGCAGAGGAAAAAATATTACGAAGCACAGCCAATGCTTTACTAGTCCTGCAGATTACATTAGTTTGAATCAGATAGCAAGGAGAGATTAATTTAAAAATAGATCTTCCCAGTGATTTATTAAATATAATTGGTTAAAATGTGTCTTAAAAAAAAAAAAAAATACTTTGCAATGCTTTGTTCTCTTCCTGTATCATTCCTCAGATAAAACCAAAGGCCGCCGAGCTGCGGTATGCTTACTATTAGAGGTATGCAAGGTACTTTCAGGCGGTATGCAAAGCAAACCCAAAACAGCCCACCGCCTTTCCCGCAGAGAAGAGGAATGCCTTGCTGATATTTCAAGTGGTAACGATGGCCCAAACACACCCCCACGTGCCTTCTCGCACCGCGATGTGACCCCCCCATCACCTACGGACCGAGAGCCCCTCTCCTGCACGCGGGTACGACCCAGCACGGCCACGGGAACGGCTACTGCTCTCACATAGTAATTCTTCACGACAGTGAAAAAAACAAATTAATTTTGGGAACCCCTGCAGTAAAGGGTTTATTTCAATCATTGCAGCTGTTCTCGCTCTGGAATCACGCGGGGCAGCTGAGCCAACACCCAACAGTGGGAATTGCTGAAATCCCACTTGAAAGATTTAACTACAAAGCTACTGGGAAGACAAGGAGAAAGGAATGCTCTTAACCCAGTAACTGTCATCTGCTGCAGCATTTTGCAGGTTGCGGCACTTCTAGAAAGTGTCACTGCACATTATTCACATATGGCATGTGAATGTACGCTGACAAATAGGACTTATCTTTGTAAAGTACAAAATAATGAGAGGGAACAGGTTGGCCGTGCAGGATAAATGACGGGTCAAGGTCACCCAGCCAACCCGCAGCAACCGGAGAACTGGCGGGATTACACTGATTCCCAGTCCTCGCCCAGAGTGAGCAGGTCTCTGTGCTGCGCGGGGGTTTCAAAGGTCCGACTCAAGGCACCACTTTTTGCTTTGACCAAGAACTCTGCGTACATCCCAAAACCTGTCTGAATCCTCCACTCGGTGTGGTCACAGCAGCCTGAAGGCCACGAGCCCCCACAAGAGCCAGCGCCTCAAATGACCCCTTGTAACAGTGACACAAAACGTGATTATGACGGAGCGTGCGATGCCAGATGTGAGATTACATCAGGTTGTCACCACGATGACCAATGCCTAAGGGACGGTAAGCTGGGCCCAGGTACATTTAGGTTGGTACCAGAACACGTCTCAACTGAAGACAAACACAGATCCAGCAGGAGCAGCCTAGTCCAAAAACGTAACCTAATTTAAGGGCACGGGTAAGGCTAAGAAAAGACATGCGATGTTGCCAAGGGCAACAGCAGCAAATGATGCTTGAGGACCCAGGAGGTCTATTTTCTGGATGTAGGACTAGAGGAAAAGTTAACCACCTGCTTGTGGACTGTTTGTTCTGCATCACAAGCAAAGCCAGCTGAGACTTTTCTTTTAATTGCACGTACTCAGACAGCTATTGAGACAGACAAGAAGTATTTATTCATAAGTACGTGGAGAATACTTTACTCAACAAGTGTCTCAAAAGGTGATATGAAGAGTCACATTCCATTGTCCTGCGCCCACCCCTCAGCCCTGACCCCCTGAACACCCGCACAGCTAAGGGTGCAGCTGGAGAATGAACGGACCTGAATGAAATCCAGCCCAGCCAAAAAGAATTAGCTTTCATCCGTGCCATATCCATACTGCTTTTAATGTATAGTGCTTTACCAGTTACTGAGGGGCATTTCCTTCATTTTCTCAGCTGAAGAGAAAGCAGAATCTAGGGAGACCACATTTACATGCTGATATTTTCACAGCTTTCAGTGCCCTTGGGTTTCGAGCAGAGATTAAACAAT
>NW_009224577.1:0-253 GCF_000690835.1 Fulmarus glacialis | reverse complement strand
AATCCCTCAGATATTTACCAGAGACTCACAAATTATCTTCAACTGCTTCGCGGCCTGGCTTGGGTCCTGCCCCTCTTCCCACAAAGTGTCGGGGCAGACTCTGGAAAAGCCCCTTAAGGCTTGGGCAGAAAAAAACCCCAAAGATCGGTAAAATATACCATCACCGGTACGTGAAACTGAACTCTCCTGCAGCAAATCCCCTGTCGGGGCCCCTCAGATCGGGCCTGCCGCCGCCCGCTGGCTGCCCGGGACG
>NW_009224576.1:1002-10228 GCF_000690835.1 Fulmarus glacialis | reverse complement strand
GCAGCCACCCCCCCGGCGGCAGCGGTGCCCGCATCGGCACCCGGGCACAATCCCTCCGGATTTCAGTCGTTCGCTGGTACGTTCCCTGAGAGCACAGAGTCACCGAGAGACCCCAAAAAGCTGGGAACCCTCCCCAGGTGCTTTCCAAAGCCAGGGGCTTCGGGCACCGGGACCAGCCCTTCCTTTGGCAGGGGCTGGGGAGGGGACAGGAAAAACTTCGGCTGTGACAAATCCTTCTGCACTTGTCACCCGGAGAACAAAACCCTGATCTCCTATGGCTTTCTCTTTCAATTCACAGGAGTTTTGTGCTGGCTTTGGGTTCACCACGTATCGTTTAGAAACCTAATGCAATTTATAAGAAAAAACCTTGGCTTGCTTTTCTGTTTACTGTTCCCAAGCATAATGGAAATGTTAAAATGCTAAGTCACTTGACACCTGCCACCCCAGTAATGCACTTGCTTTACTTTTTTTGTAGGTACAAGAGTTAGTGAATATATTTAAAGCTCTTCAATTCACTTAAGTCGAGAAAGACATGCTGCATATTCAATGAAATGCCACAGTTGTGACATGTTCCATATCCTCCACAGTGTTAAGTCCTCTTCTACAGATAGTCACAGAATTTGTTCTGTTACGAATAAAATTATCTCTGATGTCCTTCAGAAAATAATGCAGGGCTTTTGACTGAATGCAGGAAGTTCAAGGAAAATATTCCAGGTGTCCAGGACATGAAGAACAAGTCATTGAACCTCTTTCACGGAGCTGTCATCTCTTCCTCCGGCCTGTGCGCTGCACCCCCGGTTCCAGGCAGGCTTCTGCCTTAGTGAATAATGATTAACAGCACCGAAGCCTCCAGTCTGCCGAATGCCAGCCCCGTGCACTGGAGTGATGGGGGCTGCTGCTTAACAAGATAAAATGATGCCTGTGCCCCAAATTCTCCTCTGCTACCACTGAAGCAAGTTGCCCAGTGAAACCGCAGGGGTTTGTAACGACAAAGAAACCATCTCTGTTTGTCGCCCCGCTGCACACGACAGCTAACGTTTTGAGCGAAAATAGTGCTTTGGGTTGGCTCATTTCTTCTAAATCTTTTCAAGAGGCAGCCTGAGCTTCCTGGCCACAGGTGGGAGTCAGCCACGTTGCAGTTTTACCCGATGTACTGCTCACCGTTAGCTTTGGTTTGATTTTAGTGCTGGCACAAAATGAAGCACCCGGGGAACCAGAGGTGGGGGAGGCATCCCGAGGCTGGGAGCAAGCCCCCGGGAAGAGGAGGGAGTGGGAGCGGGGTAGCGAGGGGAAGGCTGCCAGCTCGGCACACCACGCTAATTACTGCTCAGTCGGCCAGGTCGCGCACATCGGGCCAGCAATTTGCCGGGGACGGGTGTAAGCCTGTTTCTCCTGAGGAGGAGAGACCACCCCACATAAGGAGGGACCTACCTGGGGAGGCTGGGATGGGGTGGGAAGCAAACGGCCAGGCTCCCCGGGGACTATAGCCCCCGAGCTGCCAGCGCGGTCATCCGAACTGCAGGTATTGCAAGAGGGAGGAGGGCAATTTTGGGTAGCTGTGCTTCGGTCAGCAGCCCTGAGCCCTGCAAACAAGGCAAGCCTTGACTGGTGACTCTGCAGAGGGCGAGGGAAGCGGTGCCTTTCCTTGGGTTTCTTGGGGTTTTGGGGGGGTTGTTTGGGTTTGGGATTTTTTTTAAAGGATCCTGATCCTGTTTATGAGCTTGGTGACAGCCAGGAGGGTAGAGAAACCCCCCGAAGCACCTACATCCCCCCAGGGTGCCCCCACTAGGGATGCGCTGGATGAAACGGTGCCTCAAGGTCTTCAAGCTTGGACCAGCTTTATAATCAAGAAAAGCGACTCTTCCAAGTACGTCTACACTGATGCCTACAGACTTCCCTCCACCCGCAGCTTCGGTTGAAGCCACCAGCAGCTCCAGCCTCCTGGAAGTCGGAGCAAGAGTGGCTGGAGAAATGGGAACCAAAGAACCTGATTTTCAGACCTGGGCTTTAGAAACACCGCGCATTTCTTGCTACTGCCTGAAGCATCCCCTTTCCCAGAGAGCCTCTGCTTTATACACTTGAAATCATGTGCTTTCCTACCTGAGGTCACGAGTCCCACAGGGCTTCCAATTATTTATCGTGACTGTGTACTTCTGTCTTTTGTAAAAATCTGAGCAAAAGTAGCCGAAGCGAAAGTTGATCATTGTATTAATTTGGAATACGGATACATAGATGCTCTCTGAATAAAGATGGGGATATGGACTCATTTTCCCATGCCTCACAATGTAATTTTTTCCTCTATTGTCAGCATCATTGTTGATCCTGAAATTATAGTGTCTGAGGAGTTATTCAACAGGAGATGTTCGACATGAAAAAAGAGTCTCAGAAAATAACTGCCACAAGAACATTTAAATAAACCCAGAGATTACAGAGGCAAAATACAAAAATGACTCCAAGAAGCTCATTTGGTTTCATTCCACTACATTTGAGTGTTATCTGAGAGTGGGAGAAAAAAAATCCCAACTCGGTTAGGTACGATGAGAAAAAGCCCAGGCATCTCTCTGCCTACATCACAGCCTATTAATTACCCTCAGATTGTAATGTGGGTCAGGTATTCAGCATTCAACTAAACCGCTAGTCAAAAGCTTTATCAGCTTGCCTGCATCTCTGCTCCGTGGAAGAGCTCGGCTTTTGTGGAGGACTAGGGTAGAATTGCTCTTGTATAGCTCAGAGCGGTGGTGGGGTTTTTTTCCTCCACCCTTTTTCAGTTAATCTCCTCATTTTTAAGGCCTGCCTGCTGGTTTTCTTTGCACACTTAGCAGTCGAGGTAGGACATAATTCCCGGTCTCCCCCTAGACCCCCAAATAGTCGCAGCAAACAGATTTGGTAAGCCCTGGCGATGAAGCCGGACTTGCCAATGCTGCTCTCCTCCCAGCAAAGGCCAGCAACCAGCACCTCCACACACCCGGCAAGGAGCATTTTTAAGGTACCCAATTTTCCAAAGAACCCCTAAACCAAAGTCCCCAATCTGGCCAATTTCTACCCAACACCAGTTTCGCTCCTCTCTGCCTCTCACTTGAATCAGGGTTTTTTGAGACCGCAGAATACCTTCCAGTGGGGGAGGAAATCAGACTGCCGCTATTGGTGTGAATAGTATTTTGTGATAAGTAAATCTTTTAGGTTTACTTCCTTTTTTTTTTTTTTTTAACATCAGGCTTTTATCTTAAAAAGAATCAGCGTTTCTCTGCCTTTGAAGAGCAGAACCCTCCTGATATTCATTACTTGACTCAGCTGTTCACTCAGGTCTTTCCCTTTGATGAAAAACTTTGGTTTACAGACAGTATTTAGCATCCTGATCAGTACATAATGTGACCTACGATTGGAATAAATGGGGTACGTAGCACTGTCTCATAAGCAAAAGAGTTTACTTAGTTGTACTAAGAGGAAAAAAAAAAACAAACCTTGAGAATCATTATCTAACATAACTACTTACTTAAAAAGAAAAACACATGGCGGGGGGGGAGGACCAAAATGGGCACTTTCTCCTTCCCACCTTGCGTCAAAGAAAAGGAGGATCACATCACAACTTACCACCACACCACACCTACCCCCCTGCCCCAGCCCTGCCAGCCAGTGGCTTGTCCTACTTCTTCCTGGGCTTGAAGTCCCAGATACTCAAGTCTTAGGTGGGGGGAAAAAAGTGCAGATCAATAAAGGCATCTCTACAGCAAGAGAAGTCGGAGTTACACCAAGGAGAAGGACCAATCACTAGATTTTTTAATTATTACTGTGGCAAGGCTATGACTACCCCCCTGCCCCAGCCCTGCCAGCCAGTGGCTTGTCCTACTTCTTCCTGGGCTTGAAGTCCCAGATACTCAAGTCTTAGGTGGGGGGAAAAAAGTGCAGATCAATAAAGGCATCTCTACAGCAAGAGAAGTCGGAGTTACACCAAGGAGAAGGACCAATCACTAGATTTTTTAATTATTACTGTGGCAAGGCTATGATGAGCAATAGCTACAGCAACGCTATGAGTTTCAATGTGTGTATAAACCACAACCACACAGCACCTTCAGCCTGAGCATCCAGAGGAAGCAGCACAAGTTCTCCACGCCACTTACAACTCCAGCAGCTCAATGCTTGCAATTCCTCTCCAAACGTGACCCCCTGGACCAGGCAGCAGCAGCCACGACGTCTCAGGCAGCGCAGCCCAGCAGGCGGGGAAACACTAGTGTCTTGTTAGCCAGGTTTTAGCAGGAAAACAGACTCAGTGTAAGCCGACTTTGGTGCAAGAGCTCCCCGGGGTTGCTTTATGCCCACAAGAAAGCATTTAGGGGCTCTAGAAAAATATTTATCCATAAAGATCAAGAACATCAAACACTCTCCCCAGCACATGCCACCTACCTCCACAGGCACAGCCCCCACCTCAGTGAGCCACCCTAGCTACTGGGACATCCTCGTGGAAGGGAGCAGCGAATATCTGGGATTACACATTAGCCAGAGCAGCCGCACCAAGGTCCCCCGTAATAGGAACGGTTACGAGACAGAAGGAAAAAGCAGTCGGTCACACTGTTAATGTGTAACGTTCGTGCCACCTTTACCTTACCTTCTGCTTGCCTGCTTTCGGGTGTCAGCATCTGCCAGAAACCCCCGGGAGAGAGCAGCCCGGGCAGCAAAGCCTGAGCAAGCCCCCAGGCAGGGCTTATGAACCTCTCGGGGGGTGTGTGGGTGGGCAGAGGGCAGGGCGGGCGGCCAGGGAGGGGTGGGCAGCCTCGTTGGGCACCTGGCCGTGCCCTGCATGCAAGGAGGACCCTCTCCCTGGGGCCTTGATGAGGGAAACCTGGTGAAGTTTGCTCTCGCAAAAGGTCCCTCGGGTGCCCTTCTCGAGAGGGTCCTGACTGTGCGAACTCCTGCCGGGGCTGTCATAGACCTCGGAGCCCCTCTCCCCCTCTTCCCCCTGTTTGCAGACCCTCCTGCTCCCCGTCCTCTCCCCAGGTCACCTTTCCTAGTGTTGGGCTTCAAGGTGCAGAGCTGTAGGGAACAGGGATTGTCCGCTCCGTCGGGGCAGCCCCCACAAGGGCTGCCCTGTTCCACTGGGGACAGAGCTCGACTTTTCTTATCACTAGGTTTGTATCCCGTTTCCATGGAAGCGAGAGAAACCGTGCAGTAAGCCCCCTCCCAGCCCAACTTTGAACAACCCTTGCAGTATTCTCTGTCACGCTGTCACTTTGGATGTGTCACGTTTTTCCCAGGGAAGTCCTTGAAGCACATGGCGCTGTTGACCTGCTCCAGCCGGGATTTCGCCGCTGCATGCCAGCGTGCCGAGCGATGGACATGACCGGGAGGGTGGGCAGTCGGTGCGCCAGCGTGCCGGGCGCTGGACGTGACCGGGAGGGTGGGCAGTCGGTGCTCCCACTGTCACTGAGGTTTTGCATAGGGAAGCCCAGGTAATGTCATTAGTGATGGGCAAGTTCAGCTGAAACGTGATGAAAACAGATCAAAAATGAGCTAGGCAGCACTTTATTTCAGCTCCCAATCTCCCAGAGTAGCCCTGTAGCCAGCGAGTCCCACCTCCGTCAGCGTATTGGGGATGATATTAGGTCAAATCCTCCCTGGGCACTTCCCGGGAAGCCACTGAAACAGGTGATGCCACCCCCATCTTACCAGCCGCTCCTGCAATTTCTCCTTTGATGGCAGCCAGCGCCGCAACCCGTGTCAGCAGCACCCCCACCGACAGCCTCCCTGATCCCTACTGACAGTGATGCCGCAGCCACGCTCCCATCCGCTCCTGCCGCGCCGGGGTCCGGGCGCCTGGAGATGGACGAGTGATTGATGGGGCGCCCGCGATACGCCACGATGCGCTCCTTATCTGTGGCTTCCCAGTCGGTTCCCATGTCGCTCGCGGGGTTTACGGCATCAATGTCACTTTCTTTCCTTTGGATTTCTTTTTTTTAAACCTGCTTGGGTTCTCTCACACCTATTCACCCACCCTGGTGAATCTGCTTCATCTTCAGGATTAGTAAAATCAGGCAAACTATTCTGGGCAAGACCCATCCTTCCCAACTGGCCATGGGAAAGAGGTGAGTTTGAACAGATGGGTACATGTTTTTCATGGGAGGTCTGCTGAGAGCTAGATCTATCTAAAGCATCTTCCATAGGAATTCTTAGTCAAACGCCACAACGGCAAGTGTCATCCAAAAACTTGGGTGCACGTAGAAAGACCACGGTTAGCTATGGACAAAGAGAAGCGGATGGACAGGCTTTGTTAAGAGGGGAGAAGAAAATCAATCTGGGTGGGAACATTATGGGCATCACCAGGTAATCCTTCCCTCTCCCCCTTTTTGGGCTGACAGCTCCTCCTCGCCTGGGACATGGACCTTCACTTGAAAACACGGGGAAACTTCCCCCCTGTAAGTGCTATGAGCAGCACTGGCTTTGCCAGGCGGGTGAGACCCCCAGGACAGGCCAGCAGCATCCCCAGGGAGTCCCCAGAGCTTGTGCAAAACTGCCGACGTCACAGGACCCCCTCCTGCTCCCCACCAGCCCCCCCAGCACACCGTCTCCCATGGCCAAGGGCTGGTGTCTGAGCACAGACGTCGTGACTTGAGGCTGCTGTGTCCCCATCAGCCCCCCAGCACCAGCCTCTGTGCCCCACCAGCTCCCACCAACACTTGCTCCCGCTCCTCCCCATTGCAACCCCCAGGAAAAAATAAAATAAAATAAGAAAATGAAGGATGGATGCCCACTCCCAAATCAAACCTGGCCAAAAGGGGCAATTCACATCTACCTCTCCTTAGGCTTCATCTTTCCCTCCCCTCCTCCAGCCAGCCAAGACACTACGAAGAGGAGCCAGGGTGAACCCCCGTCCCGCAGAGCGGGCTTTGCTGCTGCTGCCAGATTGCGCTGTGTGCTCAAACCCGCAGGGACAACCCACGGCCATCTGTTAATCCCAGGTGTGTACACGCCGTGGCTCTGCCGGCAGAGATAGTCTTCTCCTGCCTCCTCAAACACACCGGTCGCCTGACTCAGCATGCGTGGGGGTTGTTAAAGCGGCGTGTGGGTGTGCTCCCCCATCCCCTCTCCCATCTCTCCTCCATCACTGGCCCCGCATCAAAGGCTTAGGTGGTGAACAGGTTGTCTTTTTTATTCATTATAAAAAACAGGCTGGAATAAGGGACAACTCAGTCCAGACTTCACAGAAACTGTTCCTGCTCTTCACCGAAGCCTGACATGTCCTGACACATGGTGCCGTATGAGCACCTTCCCCGCGCTCTCGACCTCTCCAGGGGAGAAGGTCCTTCTGGTCATTTTGAATTCCTTCACGGTTGTGAAAGGAGTGGGCGTGTGTGTATGAAAAGTTGAAATATATTCCTCCAGGGAAATCTCGGGTTTATTTCACCCTACCTGATCAACCCTGAGCATCCCAAGCCCAGGCACCAACCTTTAGTGTTTCCCTTTGATTTGCAAGAAAAGATTTGTCCAGGGATTTAGGGACCTCTCGGGAATGCTTGGGCTCATGTCTGTCCCACCTTGTGCAGCCAGCCCAGTTCCAGATCTGGTCTTAACTGGCACAGACACCCACACTCTCTGGGGACCACAGCCCGAAGCCCAGCTCCTGAGAAGGGGTCTCCCCAGAGCCCATGGTTGCATGGTGGCAGCCCATGCGTCTTCAGGCCCCCTTGGCCATACCCGAGGCTTCCCCTCCGTGCACCATCGGACCAGCCTCTGGACAGGTCAAAGCAACACGGGCTGGCTCAGAAACACTGGGAATGGGCCCGCAGGAGCACAAGCCCATCCTGCATGTCGTGCCAGTGCCATGCCCCGACTGCTTCACCCCAGCCTCCAAACATTGCTTCCCGGGGGCACTGGGGATCATGCACATGAAATGCTGGAAGGGGGCTATTAACAGGGCCGAAGTAGCCTGAACTGGCTAAAAATCAGCACCAGCAGTAGCCAAGGGTTGTCACCTTACCATTTTAGCAATGAGCAGGAGGAGGGCAGGCAGCTCCGCCACCCCCTGCAGCTGCAAGAGCCTGCTGAGAAGTTGGCTAAGTCTTGAAATGGGAAAAGCCCTTTCCCCTCCTCTGGGGCACAGGGAGACTCGTCACTCACAGTCCCCTCCAGAGCCAGGGGCACAAAGAGGTGCCGGTGGACTCTGCGCAAGTTGAGGCTGTGACTGTAGATACTTGGAAATCACCATCCTGTAACAAGGTGGAGCCCATCCCAACCTCTCCAAACTGGGGTCCAGACTGTCCACCGTGCACACCCACCTCTCCCAGAGACTCTGCGCAGGGTATTTTAGGAGCAGGGTTTTCCACTCTCGCCTCTTCGAGGTGGGCAGCGTACTGGGTGCTGGGAGGGAGGGTGACGGGGATGGGTGGGGGAAGCAGACATCTGCTGTCCCACAGAGCTGCTGAAGGAGGAGGAGATGGGGAGGGCACCAGACCACGGGGGAGGGCTGAGCAGCAGCTTATCACTGGCTCAGTGTCATTTATTCTCTCCCTGGAGCTGGAAGGGATCCAGCAGCTCTTCCCAGTGCATCCTCATGGTTTGAGAGTCCAGCCTTCTCAACAAAACCGTTACAATTATTGGGGCTGTTTAAGGAAGAGAGCACAAACTCACATAGACAAGGTATCCCGACCTCTGCTCTTCACCTTTTTTCCTGAAGCAACATTTCCTGACGATCCTACAAACAAATAAATATCTAAAAAGCCTCCCCCACCTGTGAACATACCCTCCGATAAAACCTCCCAGCCTATTTTTACTCACCAATAAAGACTTAATTTCCACAATTGAGCGAAAAGAGGCCACGTGGGTTTGGTGTTGGAAATCTGCGTCGTCCGCTTTACTTTCCTTCCCAGGGCCTGACGGTTTGGCTTTCAGCAGTTCTAGGGGACGGTGGGACACGCGCATCAGGTGCCAAAAAGCCCTCCAGAAAGGTTTGCTTTCAGTAATGAATACAAAATGGTTTTATTAATAAAATAGTAACTGTGTGTTTTACAATACAGTCTGAGAGACAGCTTGTCACTCAGGGACATCGGCAGGGCCCGGACCCCTGCAGCCCATCAGGCGCTGCTTTGCCGCCGGAACACCGTCAGTAGGCAGGTCCCGTGTCACCCAGCGTCGGGCTGGGGCTAAGAGCCGTACCTCTGTCACCCAGCGTCGGGCTGGGGCTAAGAGCCGTACCTCGCCCGGAGGTTTGCTGCCAGTGCCCGGGCAGAGGCAGCGG
>NW_009224576.1:377-941 GCF_000690835.1 Fulmarus glacialis | reverse complement strand
CCCCTCCAGCCCAGTCTCCTCACCCAGCTGCTCCCAGTCTCCCTCCCTCCTCGGGTCCCAGTTTGCTCCCCTCTGACCCTCCCTCACCTGCCCCAAAGCCAGCTGTTGCAGCCTTGCCTTTCTCCCACGCTCCTCCTCCAGCTGTGCAGTGCGGTGCCGGGGAGGCAGGATGCTGGGGAAGCGGTGGGACCCGCTCCCGCAGCCCGGGGCACAGCAGGCTCTGCCGCAGGGGGACCTGCACGCGCGGTGCGGCCGCAAGCTCGCACCTCTTACACAGGTTTATAACCAAATGCATAGGAGTGCAAGCTCAGACCCCTTTGCGCAGCTTTACCTGGGGATGTAGTAAGACACGTCCCGGACATCCAGACTGAATTTCTTTTTATGAAAGCTGAAGACTTTGCAGGTATGTAAATAAAGAGCTAACTACTTACATTTTTTACTATTTTTATGTGGGCAACAGGATATTTTTTCCCCTATTTTCCCTTGGTCAGCAATCTGGGCACTTCTTTATCCAAACAAAACAAGCTTGGCAAAGTTATTAATTGCTTAGAACAAGATCTTTAT
>NW_009224576.1:0-340 GCF_000690835.1 Fulmarus glacialis | reverse complement strand
CTGTGGGCAGCTCTGTAAGAGCTGCCTGTGACCGGGGTATTTAGCTAAGAGATATCTGTCCTGGGCCCTGGGGAGTTTCACAGAGGAGTCCAAGGTCTCTCCAGTGCTTTTAAAAATAGGGCAGGTGGGAGAATTCAGATGAGGTGAGATCTCTCCTTTGGGAGGGAGATGGGCTACCAGGGTCGGGTGCCCAGAAAGCCCTTCTGGCCAGCTGTAACCTCGTCATATTTCTGTCTGTATTCGCAGGGGGTCGTGCCTTTTGCAGGAGCCCCTTGCAACCAGGTACCACTTTCCATCCCCAGCTTCAGGAAAGTCGGACAGCGCCACTCTCCCTTCCCCC
>NW_009224575.1:0-1400 GCF_000690835.1 Fulmarus glacialis | reverse complement strand
GAAGTTTCATCAGTTGTTTTGGAAATAACATATTGATTGCTGCATATATTTATGAGCTGATGTTCAAATGCACACATAAATCAACATCTCCAGTTCACTGCTTCCATGTAAGTCATGTCATATCATGGGTAACAGAAAATATCATTTATCCATTGATCTTTCTCCTTTTCTTGCTGTTTCTCCTCTATCTCTACTATATTAAACTCATGGCGTGACTTTCTACAACACCATCAGTCTTGTTCAAGATGTTCTGGGCAAAGGGGCCCGTGGGAGAGTGGAACAGCTTTGCACTGCTGAGATAAAGGGTATTCATGGTGACTGCTAAATATTCAATTAAATGATACATGAACGATCCTGGAAAGTCAGTGGGAACATGCTGTGCTGGGTATGGGACCTGGACAGCAGGGTGGGAGCTGCTGGTGGATGTGAGGAAAGACGCTAGCTAATGTGGACACAGCTCTTGGGATTGTACAGCTCCCCACTCACTCCTACAACCCTCCCACAGGAATTTATGTCACAGGAGACTGAGAAACTCTGAATCCAGCAGGGATCTTCAGCTTCAGAACCAGGGCAGAGATGCCCTGGGAGCAAATGCAGGCATCAGCCCCATGGCTCTGGGAAGGGTTGCACGCCCAGCGGGGAAGCAGAAGGTGGGGAAGTCAGGGATGGAATGCTGAGGGTGATCTGCTTCCTTGGAATGGAAAGGATTCAGTAAAACAGCCAGGGTCACTAGTTGCTGACATATTC
The DNA here is from genome assembly GCF_000690835.1 of Fulmarus glacialis. NCBI lineage: Eukaryota > Metazoa > Chordata > Aves > Procellariiformes > Procellariidae > Fulmarus > Fulmarus glacialis. The sequence continues at coordinate 653 of NW_009224575.1, read as the reverse complement.
ACGTAGGCATGGACACACACGTGTATTTGACTATACAGGGCAGAAGGCTGCACTTGCAGAAAGGTTGAGGTCACTGGCTGTTGACGGAGAACAGCGTTGCAATCCCAGTTTGAGGCAGACAGGGAGGAGAAGACACCCTGCTTTCTCCCTGCTGGACTACACTTCTGAACAGGTTGTGGTCCATGGGACCCATTGGAAAGGCAACCTTCAGGAGGAGCTGGACAGCCAGCATGGGAGACCACCTACTTCCCTACAAGGCCTATAAAGGTTTCCTTGGGGGCTGTCTGTGTGATCAGGCCCTTCCAGGAGGGATGTGGCAGGGACAGACTCTGTGGGGCTGGTAGAGGGGTTGGTGCTGTGGGGCTGGCAGCAGGGAGGGAGCTGAGTGGGGACTGCTCTGCAGCGCTCAGCCCCACTGTAGATGAGGGAGATGGAGGTCCCATCCCACTGCATGGTGGGGCCTCTGGGGCCTCTGAGATGGGTTGGGTGGGCAGTCCTGGCTATGCCCGCCCAAGGGACATGCCACCCAGCACAGCCCTGTGCATGAAGCCATGGCTGTCAGGGACAAGGGACACCCATGACCGACAGGACCAGGACAGGGCTCCCACTCCCCAGGGAGGGACAATCCACAGAGCAGCTCCATCACACCCACA
>NW_009224574.1:1146-1889 GCF_000690835.1 Fulmarus glacialis | reverse complement strand
GTCCCCTTGGTCCCTGGCCACCCACATGCCTGGGTTCCTGAGTCCCTGGCCACTTGGACACCTGGGTTCTTGGACACCCAGGTCCCTTGGTCCTGGGGTCCCTGGGTGCTGGGACACTTGGGTCCCCAAGCTAACCCCACCCCACCCCGGTAGGTGCCATCCAGTCCTTCGCCGGCTTCACCGACTACTTTGTGGCGATGGCGCAGGAGGGTTGGTGGCCTCTGCTCTGCTTGGGCTTGCGCCCGCGTTGGGAGGACACCCACGAGCAGGAGCTGCAGGACAGCTACGGCCAACAATGGGTACGTCCAGGCCCTATAGACCCCCCCCTATAGGCCCCTATACGGCCTCCTCTCGCTGATCTATACGTCGCCCGTAGACCTTCGAGCAGCGCCGCTACCAGCAGTACACCTGCTACACCGTCTTCTTCATCAGCATCGAGATGTGCCAGATCGCCGACGTCCTCATCCGCAAGACCCGACGCCTCTCCCTCTTCCAGCAGGGCCTCTTCCGGTGCCTATAGATGCTATAGGGGAGGGGGCGGGCTATAGGGGTTCTTCAAGTACCAAAGGGGTGATGGCACTGCGCTGGTGCCAATGGGGCTTCTTCCAGTGACTCTCGGGGTGGAGGGGCTCTGCCGGTACCTATGGGGGCTATAGGGGTTCTTGCGGGGGCTAATGGGCTCTTCCGGTGCCTATGGGTGCTATAGGGGCTCTGCCGGTGCCTATGGGTGCTATAGGGGCTCT
>NW_009224574.1:491-792 GCF_000690835.1 Fulmarus glacialis | reverse complement strand
GGCGCTGAAGGTTTGCTTGGGGGGGCTATAGGGGCTCTTCCAGTGCCTACGGGATCTATAGGGGTTCTTCTAGTGCCTATGGGGTCTATAGGGGTTCTTCTAGTGTCTATGGGGGTCTATAGGGGTTATAGGGTTTCTGTTGCTGCCTATCAGGACTATAGGGGACCATGGGGCCTCTTCTGATGCCCATGTGTGTATATACCCGCCCCCGGTGCCTATGGGGGTATAGGGGCCACGGGGGCTCTGCTATAGGAGCCTGTGCTGCACTATAGTTGCCTGTGGGATGCTATAGGAGCCTTTG
>NW_009224574.1:0-296 GCF_000690835.1 Fulmarus glacialis | reverse complement strand
TTGCCGTTGGGATGCGATAGGAGCCTTTGAGGTGCTATAGGTGCCTGTGGGGTGCCTACGGAGCGCTATAGCAGCCCATGGGGCGCTATAGGTGCCCACGGGGTGCTATAGGTGCCCAGGGAGCTCTATAGGAGCCCCCCCGGAGCACTATAGGGGCCCATCTCCCGGCAGGAACCGGATCCTGGTGATCGCCATCGTGTTCCAGGTGTCCATCGGCTGCTTCCTCTGTTACTGCCCCGGGATGCCCAACGTCTTCAACTTCATGCCCATCCGGTGGGCCCCGACACCTGGGTGCC
>NW_009224573.1:15960-41647 GCF_000690835.1 Fulmarus glacialis | reverse complement strand
AAGGGGTGATTTCCCCCTGGTTACCCAATATTTGCACGCGTACGTTTAAGGGCCTTTAAAAAAGGCCTTTGCGGTGACCCGTTGGCGGGTACGGTGCACGTCTGCTGCGTCCCAGAAGACCCCAAGAGTGCGCGTTGCTTTAGCAAGACCTACACGGAGGTGGAAGCAGCTGAAGGTCTCCCTTTATGTCGGCGTTGATAATGAATCTGGTGAGTTTAACGGTGTGTTTAAATTTTACGCTTTGGTAGAGGTCTGAGGAGAAAAATGCTGATGAATAAATAGCCCCGGACACTTGCAGGTTGTAGAAGCATCCCTGGGTATCTCACGTTGAGAGAACATAGCTTCTCTTGAATGACTGGAGAGACTCGCCGATGCGGGTTTATAGGCTTTAAGCTTTGCTCAGCTTCTTGCAGAAAGGGCTCAGGTGTGGTCCCTGTCCTGCTTACGGCCCCTCTGTGGTATGGAGAATGATTTGGGGATGAACCCGCTATCAGCAAGAAACTCACGATACTCGCCCGTAGGTTTTAGCAGACAGTAATTAAGGATATCTTAAGCTCTCCCTTTGGCCTGTCTGTGAGGCCTGTACTATCCTGGCTCTGCACCCATCCTCTGCAGTCCTTGTTTCCTGATATAAATGATCCTGCTCACCTATTATTTTCCATTCTGACTGCTTTTACAAGGCCAATTTTTCTGATGAGTGATGCAGTGAAAATGTATTAAATGTTGACTTTTACCCCAGGTAAAAGTAGCCTGATGGTGATGTTTTCTCTAACACAGGTTCAACTTACTCCTACAGCCTAGGGAATGACTGTTCTTTGAGTAAATAATTGTTCAGTAAATAACGTTTTTGGAAATGATCTCCTTGGGAAACTGTTTTCAATTACACTTTCAATAAGCTCTTCTAGGCTGTACTGCTTCATGTCCCGTTACATTTTTAAGACCTATTGAGCATGGACTTCTGCTGCTACAGTGGATAAAGTACTCTATTATTAATTGTGGAATGCCCAGACTCTCTGCGTTTGTTTTGGGTTTGCTTTTTTTTCTCTCAAAGATTGTGTTCTTACTGTTGTTTTAGCAGGATATGGAGCAATCAGACAAAAAATTGCACTATGAGCATCTGCGTCAGATAAACAGGGATGAACGGCTGTGACTAGCAAATGAAAATCTCTGTAGGAGAGGGATGGGAAACGAAAGATGCAGAACAGCAGGGGCATTGGAAGAAAAGGTAAAATAATTTCAAATGTACAAAAGACTGAAAATGTTTCAGAACTTTTTTTTTTTTAAAGTCCCATCTCATTTTATTTCTCTGTTTTGTGTTATTTTGCCTGATTTGAATTTGCCTGAAAGAACTTGGATTAGAAATGCAGCGTTGAGGCATGTCAGATCTCAGAGTTGCTGTCATTAACAGGTTTTGTTGGGGGGGGGAGGTTGGTTTTTTTTTTCCTGGCCTTTGTGTTCTCTCTCTTGGCTTTAACACTGAGAATTACTACGCTCCTGTAGGTCTGACCTCTCAAGAGATTGATGTGTGGATACATCCACGTATGGGCCGTTCAATTTGTTAGTTTAATCGTACGCTACCATCAGTGGAAGAGAGAACGGGCTCTGCCCATGGCCTGGGATGCCATCAGCCTGTTCTTACACAACTCGGGGGACCTGATCCTGTGTAAAAGCAGGATTCAGATTCCATGTGGGACCAGATGTGAGTTTAGTGCTGAACTGGAGCGATGTTATTATTTATTATGATGATGGTGCACGTGCTTATCTAACTGAAGCTCCTTAAGGGACATAGTTAAAGAAACCACATTTATTCTCTAAGTTTGAAGTAGTATAAAATTGAGTGCTGCAAAATACCAACATTAGGTAATATACCATAAATTTGGGATTGCTACGTTTGTCACCAATGGGAATGGCTTAATATTTATTCGGGAGGAATTAAGAAGAGGTTATTTTTTAAATCGGAAAACTAATGAGCTTTTCACAGAAGTTAATTTAGGTACATCTGCATAATTTTAATTTGCTAGTGAAATGGTTAGTCTTTTTCTACCTTCTGTAGATTCATATGTTGGTTTGAAAAACAATTGGGAGCAAACCTATTTTATATCAGCAGGGCCACAAGTACTTACTATAATACAAATCAGAAGACCAGATTTGCCGTGGCAGATGTAATAAAGGCTAAAGTATCTGTATTTAAAGGAAAAGATTGTGGACCCTGGCCAGTTCAAAGAAGCGTTATCTGATTTTTTTTTTTTTTAAACAAGATTTCAGAAAGCACTCGTTCCTTTGGTTGTGGTGTCTCACATCAGGAAGCAGTATTTCAAGTATAGCATAACACTGTCTGTTTATCTTACTTTTTTTGCATCTTGAGTATTAATTTAAGTTTTTAGAGTTGAGTTCTAATACTACTTTGGTTTCTTTTTTTTTTATGTTACTAGCATAAGCAGTGCTTGGGTATGTTTTTGTTTTATTTTAATAGAGTATCCACCCAAGTTCAAAGTGATGAACGTAGGGGAAAGAAACATACATAGAATGAAGGGCTTTAAGTAAATTATTGCTATTTGGGAAAGAGCATTAAGCTACTGTGGTAGTTCTCTGAAAATATCATCTTGCAGCTAGTCAAAAAGACAAACTGTTAAAACTTCTAAGAAGAGGAATTGAAAACAGCGTAAATTCATGTACTGTCTCTGTGGCCATATCTTGAATCTTATGTGCAGTTCTGATTATCCTGGAGGGTAAATGGCAGAACTGAAATTGTTTCTGTGAAAGACAACAAAGATGAGAAATGGAAAACAGACAAAATAAATGAGACTTTTCAGCTAGGAGAGGAGATGAAAAAGGAGATGATGCAAAAGAAAGCTATAAATTAATGAATGGGATGGATGGATGGATGAATCCTCTATAATTCTGTCTAACTGCTTGTGACCTCATTTATAATTTTAGCCTCTACAACAACCTATGCCAGTGTCTTCCACAATTTAAACAAATACGATGCAAAAATGCACTTTCTCCTGTTTAAAAACTCATTCCTGATAAAACTCCTGTGGTTTCTTTAGTCATCGGATGACTGTTTGTCAGTTATTTGAGACATGACAAATAACTGTTTCCCTATAAATCTCCACGGCTGTCGAACACAACGCACATTTTGGCTTGAGAAGTTACTGAGCAGCCGATTGCCAGAAATTAAAACGGTATGTCAGGGGAAGGATCGCTTTGGACTACCTCTGTTTCTGATACTGTTTTGTAAGCATCTGTTTCTGACTACAGTAGCTAGCTGGACATCTGCCTTGACCCAGCAGGACAGTTATAATGCAACCTCATTAGTAGCCTGAATTGATTTTGCGAAGTCCTTTTCACTGTTAGTTTCCTGTCCTTGCTAAAATTTTGGGAGTGTTTATTACTAAATAAGCTCCTGCGCCATCTTCCCCTGTTTAGTATTTTCCTACGAATTCTGCTAGAATCCATCTCTTTTTATACAACACATCCCATGTGAGCAACACATTGGAAATCAGAAACATCCCAGCGTTGAAAATGACTCTTCAAATGGCTTTGCGGGCCATGGAATCTCTTGCTTCAATCAGCTTAATTACCTAATAAAACGGACTGAAAATTGTTTGGGGGCAACAGAGCACTTTGAAACTCAGAAATGCCATATATGATGCATTTTCATCCTGCACAGAAGTTTGGATTTCAAAGGGCTCATAAATGCAATGCAACAGTAGATGGAAAAAAGTCTGGTTTTATTGTCCTTTCCTTAGCTGGAATCTGGAAATGCTTCTAAATGGTGGATACTAAAAATGCTTTGAAGACCAAAACCATAGAGTTTTTCTTCTCTGCAGCTTTGGAGGGTCACTTAGTCCTGAGTCCATGGATTAGAATAGCCTGTGAATGAGCAGCGCTGTTGTAAGCTTGGTCTGAGGCTGCGCTCACCTGTGCAGGGAGACACTGCATCTTTCTGTGCCTCAGAAAACTGAGCTGCCCTGCGATATTGTTATCCTGAGGAATGGAGAGAGACTGCAAGACCTTTGGGCATGCGGGAAAAATTGGGGAAGGCGCTGGAGAGAGACCAGCGTTCAGGTGACTTACCCAGCTTCTTCATCATGAGGTGGGAGAGCGTCAACTGGTGTGAAAGGCTCTTGCCTGAAGCCCCAGATAAAGACAGCAAGGCTAGGTTAAAAGCAGTATTTGTGCAGGGCGAGAAGGTTTTACATGTGACAGGAAAGGATAATTAGGGCAACACTAAAGCAAAATTAAGTTTGAAGTGAGAGAGGGAACTTTTTTTATATTGTCCCATCTTTGCAACAATTGACACCGCCTTGTATATAATATTTTTAGAAGTGGGTGAAATTTTGAGTCTACGTGGGGTATATTAACTTATTCTTTGGCTCTCATCACTTACAGAAGATTAATCTCAAACTTCTTGTGCCACCAGTGGAATACGGTATAATCTATGCAAATCAGTTGACAAATTAGTGTATTCACTTACAAAAGCTTTATTCAGTGATAAAGTACCGTTACACTGATAACAGAATATGTCCAAAGGCCTCACCCACTGGCATTGTTGGACTCGATGATCTTAGAGGTCTTTTCCAACCTTAATGATTCTATGATTCTGTGATTGCTTGGATGATGAATTAGCACTGAGCCACTCAAATCTTGATTTTTTTTTTTATTCCCCCCTAAAATATGATTTCATCATGCCGCTTCTTACTTTTTAAATACGTATGTTGCAGGCTATGTGCTGAGACAGAATTGCTTCTTTTTCCAGATATTAAATATACATCATAAGTGGATAGCTCCCTGAAGGCGACTTTTCTTTTAACGCACTCAGACTTGTGTCCAGAGTGGCTGGAGGATGTGCAGTGCTGGTCTTGGGCACTCGGGCTGTCTGGCTGCCTTGCTTCAGCCCAGCTCCAGCAGCTCATAAATAGTACGCTGGGATTCATATTTTTAAGTCTTCTAATTCAAATCGGAAGTTAAAGAAGAAACAACTTGGGCAACTTTTACTTTAATGTGAGCCTTGACCTATGGGGCTCTATGTAACGTGGCTGATGAAGAGCAGAGAGATGTTCAACCTGTTGTAGACCACCTCTTGCAGAGGTGTTGTGAGGAAAGAATACACGTTTGGGGGAGGCTGGTGGGAATGCTTTTGTTAATACTTTAAATGATACTGGTGGATGCTTTTATCCTGGGTTAGCCAGGTGATGAACTTTGTACTTGGGTCATCCCCCTACTCGCTCTGTGCAAAGTTGTTCACGTGAATGAGTCTTTTCAGGATTGGGACCTGAAACTATGGCTCTGCATTACATTTCCTCTTTGAGCTTGGAGAGTATGGATAAGTGCCCATGAGATGAAGAGGGGTTTGCGTGCCCTAAAACTTGTCTTGTTTTCCTAACTGTATCTGTTGATCTTAAAAAGATACTGACTCTGCAAAACCTTGCTTTGTTTATGTCCTTCCTCGGTATGCCCAGTAACATGCCTAGCACCTGCAATTTAAGTAATTGCTGAATTAGGCGTTTGGAATGCAAGGAGGGTAAATGAGTAACCTTGCTGATGTTTTAGAAAAAATAATTGTTTGGGTTATTGTCTTTTGCAGGTTAACAGAATATCCAATAGATATTAAGATAACCTGTGGAGTATCAAACATGAGATCAAATCTTAATTCAGCCTGGCAGGATGCACTTACCTGTACGTTCTGTCTTCTGAAATAAGAATAGAATATCGGAGGCAAGGCCCAAAAAGAAGGATATTAAGCCTTTCATGACAGAAGGCTTCATTAAGCTGGTGCTGTGGTTTAAATTAATATCTGTACCTTGGGAAGAGTTGAAAAGAAAAATGTTATAGTTGAATACTTTTTATTTTAACAAAGCTGAAACTGTAATGTTAGAATTGCCTAAACTAATTATTTTCCCCAATCTTCTGCTCCAGTGACATCTACGTTTAAGGCAGGATCTGTGTGTGTGACAAGCACAGACCTGTTGGTTCCTGTGTACCTTGGCATTAGCTATCCGTGACAGGACCCCTACATAAGGACAGGGGGATTTTAAATAGAGCAGCCTTTTTTCGCCCTCATTTAACATCTGGACACTGTTGGATAAAAACCTGTGGCCATGAAGAGCCAAGTGCAGCTTCTTGATCCCTGGCTACCTTGCTAAAGTTAAAATGGTGAGGGACTGACTTACTCTTATCTCCTCCACTAACTGAAATGATCATAAGATCATCTGGCAACCTTCTGGCAGTGAAGGCAGAGGCACCTTGGAGCTCTATTTTTCCATACCCCCTGTGGTTCACCAGCTACCCCTACATCCTACCCCCTGCTTTGCTTTTCTGAGGCTGATTGTGGGGAGGAGCGGGGACAGACAGCAGAAGAGCCTCTTGAGACATTTTCTTGCAGCAGGAAGTTCACCTGAATAAAAAAAAAAGAATCTCGATGTGTAGTATCTTGCAGTTTCAGCTAAGGATTTAGATAATCTATGCTTATTCATCGCCACTGTCTGTAGACTTGCACTGCAGAGAGAATCAGTGAATGTTTGTTGCCAGACAGAAATTGCCACTCATCCCCTCCCACCACAGGACTCTAAAAACCAAAAACAATTGATTGGACTTTGGTTTATTGTTTCTTTGACACGTAATAGCACATATAAGAGACAGCGATCTGCTTTTTATCCTGCTATCAGAACAACATTTGACAAGCTAGCTCCAGAATGATTTCATTTAGAGGCATTTCCAGCACACATGATTAAAAATTTCTCATCACCTTACAACCTCCTCAGCAGGATCTGGGAAAGTATTATATATCCTGCTTTTTTAATACATGCAATTTGTAGCTATATAGATATATAAAGGAAAAATGAGTGGCATTTAAATGCATTACCATTTTGTTTATTACTGCTGTGTTTTTTAAGAATATGAAACACCTTTTATCTCAAGGGTGTTGGCTCAAACCTAGTCTGGGTTTGTAGCATGCATTTTCTTCTCTGGGATCACGGCTGCTTTGGACGACAGCACAGTTTGAACTCAACTCTCTGCATGGGGGTCATACAAAGTCCATGAAGCTCCCAAGAACTTTCCCCGAGGACTGTGTGGGACATAGCTCCCGAGGCTTACCTACCATGGTCATGGCAACTGTAGAGCAGGATTTACGTGTAATACCAAAGGACCATCAGGCACTCTTACCGCTTGTAAAACCATAAATAAGAAGGGTAAACAATGAGGCAAATCGGTACACTTTGCTTTATGTGCAAATTTGGGTGCTTGAACCAAGGCCTCAAATTGGCTGAAGGGTTGAACAAAAGCATCACTGTAAGCATTCGAGTCATTCAATGTCGTTGAAGTCAGTGAGTGTTTAATTATGTTAAACGGGATGTTGATATCTTGATATTCCAGCATTCTCATAACATGAGAATGGAGCACACAAGTGGAATATTTATGAATGCTCTTCATAGTGTTTTCATGATCCCTTGATATTAAAGTAGCATTACTGAAGTAGTTATTACCTCCTTCTGCTTAACAAAACCAGAAGATTAAAACAAGATCGTTTAGTCAATACAGGAAAGAAAGATTCCCATTAATATCAGGTCAGATATTTTATTTTTCAGCTTTTTAGAAGTTGCACCTGCTAAAATAGAGTGGTGTGTTGCAGGATGCTTTATATTGCATAAACGTAGCAGGAACTGGTTTTGCCATTAGGGGTGGATTATTGTAACAGTAGTTTCCTGATGACTTCATAGTAAATTCCAGCTGCCCAAACAGTTATTTTCCAGAAGAGGTTATCTGTAGCGCACTTGCACAAAATTACACTTAAAAGGGCACTCATAGTTCCCTTGGGACTTATAAACCGAACCTTTTGTCAAATCCTTAGTAAACACAGAATTCTTTGTTTTCATTCTGTGGCAGTGGTAACAGTATGGGCCCTACTGTAATTTGTGATTCTGGATTAAACAAATAAAAATTACATTATGCAGGGCAGGAGAAATGGCAGTCTGCAGTGCAAGCTTCTTGTCATGAAGGGATAGATAGCACAACGGTTCTCAAATGGTTTTTTCTAGAGAATTTTTAGGCTGGTGACGTAAAGATCAGGGCGTACAGATTGCAGGACCCTACCTGCAGGGGCACTCCTCCCGGTCCAGTGGAGCTTTCTGACGCCGTGGGTAGCTCAGAGCAGGAGAGGATGCTGACTGAGAAGCTGGCCTAAGGGAGCAGAGATTCATTTTTGTAGGGGATGTTAATATATAGAGGTATATGTCTTTCCTAGAGTAAATCTGGATTGATTACTATTGTTTGGGGTTTTTTTTTTGTTTTTAAATGGTAGCCTAATTGCTTGGACAAGCTCTTTAGGTAATGTCTTGAAGGGCGCGTTAGAAATTATCATGCCTAGTCACACAATTCAAAGGGCCTTTCCCAGACTTAGAAGGCATAATTAGTCAAACATTTCTGGCAATTGCTGTATTTGAAATGCGTGTTAATATATATTTAATGAAGAATACACGATCCTACCATTGACTCTTCGATAAATCTTGTAGCAGGAAAATCAAATCTTGGAGTTCTACCAGTTTGTCGGACCCTAAGAACATCAAATAACTATTCTCTGCCAATTTCTTTCCAGCAAATTACAGTATTCTGCAGGGATTTCGAATAACATGTTGTTCCAAGGATCCTTTGATTTTAATAATGATCTTTATTAGCTGTATTGCTCTATATATGTTGAAAATGTCACACAGTTTTTAATGAACTTTCACAACATGTCTGTGAATTGGATAGCTTACCATCATAACGCTTGCTTTGGGAAGGAGAGTGGCAGAAGTGGGGAAAGTTGGCAGATTAACTGTCTGTAGAATTCAAGATCTTCCATCTCACTGCTCTAGTCATTGTTTTCTCCTGCACTCACTGATTATCTGCTTCTAGTTACCCACACGTATAAGAGCCTGCCAAGTCAAGACCTATGATGCAAATCCTGCAAAAACTAATTCATTGATTTCTTTCATTCTTTTATTCTTCTCAGTGTTCACATGCAGGACAAAACCCCATTTTTTTTCCCCTGACACTCTCATCTACTTACTGGTGTGGCTTTGCTCTCCCATTGAATTCATTGAAGGTTTGTGTTTGGTGCAGTTAGCTTCTATCCTTGTTGGTCCAACAAAGTCTTGCAGGCATGATCTGCATTACCAGCATATAGATCCAATATATATCCAATGCGACCATCTTCTCTGTGGAGTAATCTTCAGGTTCGTGACTTTTCACACCTCTTTAATGACAATGAAGTCTTTCCAGTCCCTGTAAACACTCCCACTGAGGCTAACACTGGTGTGGGTCAGTGGTTGTTTGTCCTGTGCATTTGACAGAGCCATAGATTTCTCATTTGCTTTTTAAAATTTGAAATGAGGGGGTGAGGTGGCTTTACTGGATTGATTTTACCTGTCTCAGAAAGTCAGGTGGACCTGATGAAAATGGGTGATCCGACTCCTGTATCTGTAGGGGGACAAGTGTTGTGCCAGGCCCCCTTCTCACTCCTACACAGTGCTGGAGATTTCAGAGGTTCGTGGATTTTTATTCATAAGATTGGTACCTCACCACCAGGATTCCGGCACTCTTAGCCTTTCTATATTCCTTATTTTGATATTTTGATCCATGTTCAGGAGAATATTCTTTCTTCTCTGGAGAAAGTTTTGAAGTGATGGAAGCACATCAAAAAAATTAGTTTTCTTTGCTGACAATAACTCAATTTGATCCCAGACAATTTGTAATGAAAATACTTTTCTTCTCGCTAATCCAATGTTACAATAATTACAAGAAGCAGATCAATAGTGGGAAGTATAGAATTGGAAGTGTTACTTCAGATATCAAGCCACAAATTGATCTCCCTGTCAAACCTTAAGTAAGTGCTGTATCATCACATATTTCAAAGACTGGAGGACGTTCTGAAATGTAATAGTGATGGACTGAAGAAAGGAGAACTGTAATTTGTTTTATGCAAGTGTATTAACTCTTTACAGCCCAAATCTACACAATCCTGCTATTAATGTTTTGCACTCACACGTTACATCAATGATTTCTGACTATTGCTCCACTTGGCTCCGATAACCTATGGGATTATCTCTGGATAATAATGATCCTCGCTTGAATTAGAAGGAAGTACTTGCACACGATCCAACACAAGTCTTGTGCAACTGTCAAAGTATTCCAGCATTTATATGGCAGATATTCTAATCTAAGTCAGTTATTGACCAAAATAATTCTTTCTTAGGAGAATAAAGGCAACACCAGAAGACCTTCATATCACATAAGATTCTTGAATTTCCTTGGACAACTGATGGCTGTTACAACTCAGTATACCGACTAAATCATAATGACTTGCTCTAAAGAAAGTAGAGGAAAAAAATCTGAGAAATTCTACAATTCTTTAGAAAACGAAACAGATAATAGAAATTTATGGATTGTAGTTTTTCTTCCAAAAACTAAGACGCATAGTGTTTTTGAGATCACTTTTCCCTCTTAATGGCACAAGTATGAAAGTTGTCCTTACACTACTGTGGGCACACTGAGGTTTTAGAAGCTGCAAATGTCACTGCTCAATTCACTTTATGGTGTTTCTTTTATAAGCTATTAAGAAAGATTGAAAGGAGTAATGTGTCTCTGAAGAATTTGTTCTTGAATGAATATGTTTTTTAAGCGTTGAACATTGTTGTGGCTCAGATGTAGCACATTTGAGAAGTCAGCTTCTTCTCTAGGAACGCTTGCCAGGTACATGCGGTGATCTGGGAAAAAGAGTGTCTGCTTTCTGCGGGTTGCCTCTCCCCTGATAAACGCGTGGAAGGAGCACTTAGGAGTGTGGGGTTTTGGTTCCTCTCCTCCTGATGCTAGGAGATCCTGCAGGAAGAGGTTTGGTGGATCGTTAATTTTTTGTTGTTCTTCTTCGGATAAGGGCTGCTATTTTTTCTGACAGTACTGAGTCTTTTGAATTTCTTTTGCTAGTGCAGAGGTGAAGACTTCTGACTGGACATGAGTAGTGAGAGCAAGAAGTCTCTTTGGTCTAAACCTCTCTCACCTACTAACTGGTGAGTCCTCTTAGTAGAGATGACTAGATGAGCAGTCAGAACTTCTTCTAATTTTCCTAACAGAAATCACTCCTGTGTTTAACTGTTTGTTAGTATGAGGGGGAAGAAAGGTGGTAATTCTCAGGTCTTGGCTGCCACTGAAGCCTTGTCAGCTGATTATGATTAGCTTGATTATTTAATTACTTTTCCAGCACTAAGAATAAGTATTGCTTCACAGCGGAGAACAGAGGAAAGCTGCAGGTGTCCCTTCAGCAGAGCAAGAAGGCTTTTCTCTAGTCTAGCCTTTTGTTGTTACAGCAATGTTTCCAGCTGTGATACTTCCTTGCTGCCAAGTAGTAGTAAATAGCTGTATAAATCATAGTAATGCTTGTACCATTCGGGTACAGCTGATTGCTTTTTGACTCTAACGGGTGTACATATGCTTATTCTCATATTTCAAAGTTAATTGTTAATATTTCTGGAAAAGGAATAGCTTTGGGAATTGAAGAATAGACACTTTTGCAGTGCTTCATCTTCAAACTTTGGATTTCGTTCCTCACCTGAAGCATACACAGTTTTGTTTAAATTGTATTTTAATTTTATTTTCTCCAAGACTCTCTTCAGAACTTGAAGTCAGTAGCCATGGCCCAAAGGGCAGTCAGTACCAGTGCATGCATGTTTAATTTAGGAGAGCAAATACAGACTGCTGCTGTCCGTGCTACCTACAGGCAGAGCTCAAAACGCTGGAGAGAAGTGGTGACGTGTCTTGGTGCTGGCACTTGCAGCCTGGAGCCCGGCAGAGTTTCCCGAGTGCTGTTTGCGTTTCTCAAGAGGGGATGGGTAGGTAGGAGGCCCATATGGATGGGAAGTTCATTGCCACCGGAGAAGGGTGATCGGAGTAGTGAGAAGACTAGAAAGGACTAGTGTCCCGAGTTGTTTGTTCTTGACTACCTTCTTTGTACAGAGCCATAGGTATGCCTGGCTTTTTGTGTAACTGCAAATGATAGTTTGCTGTAAAAGCTTGCACTCAAAGCTGAATGAGATGTGGGACTAGGATAGCTCTTGAGGGTGAAGAAAAGGAAGAATATATGTTACGTGATGCATTGCTTTGGGTTCTTTCTGATTAGAGAAACCTGTATCTCCATAGGCACTTGCTGACTTGCAGTGGGAGTCAAAATAGATTTTGCTAAAGGGAAAATAATAAATATGGGGAAAAAAATCAGACCGTTTGTTATCCTTTTGTTCAAAGCATATTGAGATGGACCTGAAGTGGAATCCTGGCGGAGTTTCTCGTCCGGCCTCAGCTGCAGTCCGGGTGACTGATTTGAGTTGGCGAGGCAACCTAAATCCCAGTCCGCTGATTAAAGATGACGGAGAGCTACTTGTGGATGAATACCTTTCCCCCAGGAAACTGGTGAGCAGACATCCAACTTTTTAATGAAGTAGAAGAGGCAAACTGGCATATACAGAGCTGTATTAACTTAACCTTCCAGCTGCTCTTGTGATGATTGTGGATTGTTGCATATCTGACAGTTAGACTTCTGCATAAAGTAGATTCTGTCTTACAGAAATTTATCAAATGTTTGTCCTCCTTTCACCTTGTTTCATATAAAAAATATTCCCAGCATGAATGTTGCCGTCTTTATTGCCAGCTTTCTTGAAGCAGCACGAAGAAAAGTACGGGTAGCATAATTATAATTTAAACAGACCTTATTAATGCCATGTGAAGTACCTTGAATCTTAGCTTTAGAAAAAGCTTTTTACATTAACCTTGTTCTAGAGATTGGAAATGTAACTTTAAAAGCACAACTTTTTCTGAATTAGTGAAATCTTCTGTCCTGCTAAGAAGCCAATTAAAATATTCTGCAAGTGCTCTAAGTACTTTCTATATATATCAAACTGTGTGAAATTTCAAAGCACATTTGAAAGCCATGTTCGTTTTTGAGCAGGGGAAATGATTTTGGCCTGCGGCCTGTTGAAGGAGTGTAACATGCCGAAATCTCTTGTGAAGGAATACTTGGTTGCATATTGTGCTGTATTTGCTCAGGACTAATTAAGAGTGAAATCCTTTGGGACGTACAGGAGCCCAGAAAGTAAGCTCACTTATCCCTGCTAAAGGGAGGGAGAGCTGAGAGCAGAAGTTAAGGGGAGAAGCTGCAGCTTTCTGTGTTGCGGAGCTGGATAGAAATTAGTGAAAGACAGATGGGGCCGAGGCTGTGGTTCGGATGCTCCCAGCGGGCAGCGGGGTGATCGCGGTGTCCGTAATCCTCTGCGCATCCGCTGCACGGGTGGAGAGACGCTAGCTTCTGCAGGGGCCGTATTCCAGCTGCAGGTTTACGCCACTCCCTAAGTATCTACCAGTCACAATTTTGACCGTGCGCTGTAGATTAAACAGCAAGTTGTTCTCAGAACTACTCTTCCCTTAGTAGCTAAGTCTTTTAGTGTTTATAAAATGTTTGGAGATGCAAAAATCACTTTCTGCAGAGTGTATATTTTAAGCTTTCTGGAGAAAAATTGATATATGATCTTATGATCTATGACATTCATTTTCCTTCGTCTCATGTGAACCTCTGACAACTTCTTGGTCTTTTTTTTAAAATCTGGCGTAGTTTGACCGATCTAACGTGTTTGTGGCCTACAATAGCCTGTATAAATCCAATGGGAAGCTCTCAGATTAGTCTGTTTTCTTAGGGCGTGAACCAAAGCCCATTAGAGTAACCAAAACAGCTGCCCTCTGACTTCAATAAACTCTGAATTAAACCCTTAGGAAGTTCTTCCGTTGGCATGAAATTCTTCTCTTTCTGAAGCTCTGCTGCTTTTAGTTCAATTGTAAGCAGAAAAGTGTATGTAAGGCAATGTTACCCACATCCCATTAAGTTGCAGTTCATTGTTTTGTAATATTTTTTAAAATCCAGATCGGAAGTTAAATTCTCCCACAATTCTAGGCTGTTTTTAAAAATGGGGAAAACCCTTTTATTATTCATATGTACCCTCTTGAACTTAATCGAGTCTTGCCTCTTTAAGATTGTGTGTATTAACATTCGTAAGGAATTCCATTTCAAAGACTCTTTTAAATGGATGCGTACTGTCCTACTGATTTTTCTGGACACAGTTATTTCCTGGCCCTGGAACCCGACATTTGTGTTGGCATAGCTGGGATACTTCCTGCTCAGAGGAAAAATTATATGACATTGTCAAGGAAACATTAACAATGTTTATAGCTTGTTTTAATAACATACCCAATCTATCTATTCTTTGACCTTTATGTTGATCAGATGGAAACGGCTGCTTCCATAAATTTACTTCCCCTGGATTTACAAATGTAAAAATAGAGACATTGTTCAAACATTTAATCCGAAACAAGTTTTCAGATGCGTATTTTTTAAGGAACCACATGCCATTGATAACCAAATGGTTTGAAAGATTGTTTTGCTTAAATCAATACGCTTGCAATATCTTCTTGATTGTCTTTTAGTTGTGAATATTTTAGGAATTATTGATTGTATTTGCTGAAGTGCTCTGAGAAGGAAACTAATAGATTTTTAAAGTACATGCTCATTAAAGTAAAATTATTTTACATTCAAATAAGGACACAGGCCCCAGTTCTGCAGTATTGCGTAGGCAGACTGAGGGAGGTTCCTGAGGAAGGATTTTGTTCTGAGATATATACTCAGCTTTACTCCTTGCCCTTGCAATGTTCTGTCTTGCAGCAGCTCAGTTTGAGCTCAGGGAGGCTGGAAGGTCTAGCTGTGCAGAATCTGTGAAGATTGCGGCCTTGCCTCTACCTGCACATTTTACTCATTTTGTCCTTTTTCCAGGGGGATAGCAATCTTTTTAGTAGTGAAAACGTTAGCAGTCCTCATTATTAAGGACTCTTAAAGATGTGATACTTGTATTTCTTCACTTCTTTTCAGTTGCTGGGTTGTTTTCCTCCAAAGAGAGGAAAGCTTGGCTTAAACTGATTCTTCTTTTCTTTTTTTTTTTCCTTTCCTTTTTGCCTTCTTGGACCCCATAGCACATAAGACAACTTCTAGAAAACCATTGGTCCCTTGCCCATTCTCTTTCTCTCCATAGCAGATCCTCACCTCACCTCACTTAGATCTTATGCTTGCTCACTACAGGGTTTGTGGTCTTCTGTGGCCTCATTTCAGCATAATGTGCACTTTGAAATCCTGTGTGATTGCATATCCCTATGATGTTAATCACATCTTCTGTAGTTTCTGGTTGCTGCCATCTCTCTGGCTGCAATGTCATGTAATGCCCTTTTATATTTGAATAGTCTTCATCCAAGCTACAGGTCAAAAGCTTTTGATGCAAGGGTTGGTATCATTAGATGTTCTTTTTATTCTTTCTGCTAGTAACAATGTCAATTTTCTGTTGTACTGTTTAATCTTCATCTATATGAATAGGCGTTCTTGCTTTTCTGTTTGTACCTGTCCTATGAATATTTCCAGCTCCTTGCTCTGCCTGTATTTGTGTTGTGCTTACGTGGTGTTGTCAGATGTTGTAGAATACCAGGGTGAGCAAATTCCCCATTCTTCCTTTGTTCTGAAAACTGGCTATTAATGGGCAATACATTGCAAATAATTTTTAACTTTATTAGGGCTGTGGCACAGATTTCTCATTAAGTGTGGAGGAACTGAAATTAAGGGCTCCACCTGTCTTGAATCAGATTTTTATTTTGTTCTATTAACCCCCATCCCCTCCCTGCCATTTGCAAAGGATCTTTTCCTGACTGCCACAAAAAGCGTTCCACTTCTCAGAATAAACTCATTTTACAAGGTCGAATGTCTTCCAGATATTGTCACGTTATCAAAACTAATCACGTTTGCGCGTGATCTTTAAAGAAGAAAGGAAGTATTCTTCTTATTTCACTATTTATTGATCCTGCTCCAATTAATCATGTTTTCTAAACTTAGGAACACGTGTTCGGAAGTGGTGTTTAGTTTTGTTGCTCTGGAGGTTAGGGTGTATTTCATATGGTATGCACTCATCCTCATGGGAAGAAGAAAATCCTGGAGCGTCCTGGAACAACAGATTGGATTCTTGTTGAAATGACTCAGTTGTTTCCTTTTTTCCTTGGCAGAAAGTTTTCCTCTCAGTTGTAGGCTAAATGGATTTGAGAAAAAAAACTGGAGATCAAGGAAGCAAGTGATAAATTAAGTGGAGTCAAGGAGATGGAAGTAACTGACTGTATTTGGATCTGCTGAATTCTTCATTAGAATTGTATAATCATTTTAAAAATAGTAATTAAAAAAAAGGTTTGAAGGGACCTCTGGAGGTCTTCCAGTTCGATCTTCTGCTAAAAGAACAGCTAGTTTCAAAGTTAGATCAGATTGCTCAAGGTAACAGATAGTAGTAAACATAATATGTGAACAAGAAAAAAATTACAAAGCCTCATTTAGTTTCAGAGCTTTCTTTTTATATGTTCTTATCCTAACGCTAATGACTTTACTACAGTGCAGGCTTGTAGTTGTTATATTAGTGTTCATCTTGCTACTTAGGCATCTGATGTTTTACATTCAAATTGTCACATCAGGAATCTTTATATTCGTATGCATACGCGCACATATGCATGCCTTTATATGAAAAAAACAGATTTTCATTTGCATACAGTCACAGCTGCTTAGCTAACATAAAACGGCAGATTACAGTCTTGAGTTTTGCATGTTCAGTGACACAACATTGAGAAATTATTGTAGTTATTTATTATGCACCTAATTGCTAGATAAGAAAAAGAATTAATATTGGGGTATGACTTTTTTTTATATCTATGTGAGGGAAAGTAAATCCTTAAAACAAATTTAAAGCAAAAATTGATGTAAGAATATCTGCTATCCTGTCCGTTCCTGACCTGCACGTTAATTCAGTGCATATTTAAAGCTGAGCTTGTTTCCTCCTACAGAAATGATACAGGCTATTTCTGGGAGATCAGCAAAGCTCCCATATAGTTTCTGGTGCCCCACGTGCCCTTTGAAGTTTGCGATAGTTAGGAGATCTCCCAGCAACTTGCAGCATCGTGCCCGTAACACTGGTTTAAAAAGAGAAGATGTCAGTACTGTGAATCCCAGCACGGGTCAGAGGGGAGCTGAAGTGGAGATGGCAAGAGTAGGCAGGGGCCTATCCATGTAGATCCATTGGCGTGACTTGGAGGCTTTGGCATGAGAATAAAGACATTTTTACTAATGCGTCCACTACCACTTAAATTTCATAATTATTGCGCTCATCTCCACTTTTCATACAAGCCAAGAAGATCTCTCTTTATCACAGTTATTGAACGCCTAGCTGATCTCTTCATCTGAGCTGAGAGAAGAATGTATTTGTATGTATATGCAGAAAGTAGTGAAATACAGCTAAATATTGCAATTATAGGCATCTGCAGCATGTAGCCATTTTGAAAGGAAGATTGCATGTGGGACCACAGGGAAGTTCTGTTCCCTTTCATTGAAAATCCCTTGACTTAGAATCACGCAAAACCTTGTTAATGTTCTAGTAATTTTCTTCTTAGAAGAAGTATTTTGTCATACTTGTAGCAACATTAATTTTTTTGAGCAGGGAGAGATTATACTTGAGTTGGGAATTTGAAATAAAATCCCTGCAAAAAGCAATGAACACATGAATGGACGTGAATCTAGTATTTGCATACAGGTGTAGTATTAAAAGAAAATAAGCTCACCACTCAGGAATTCCTGTCTTAGCCAAATTAACCAGGATCAGCAAAATAAACGCACAGCTGGACATGCTTCTCTGACAGCTGCACGCAACATGCTCTTCAGCAGCATATCTCCTTTTCTTAGAGTATGAAAAATCTAGGGAAGAGAGAAGAAATCAGTTGTATACACCAGCTTTAATTGAACAGATATTATTTGCCAATTAAGGAATTTACAGAGAGCTGCAAGTGGGACTTGAACTGGATTTCCCTGCATCCCCAGGTGACTGTTCTGCCGGTTGGGAAGCTCTGCAAGTACTAAAGTATTTTTCACTTGCAATTTTTTACACAATACTTACTGGCTTTTCTTGTCAGTCAGAGGAAAAGCTTTCCAAACCAGTGCACGCTCTCCAGTTAGATATTGGCCAGACATTTTGCATGATGGGAATGGTTTGTGAGCCATCACGGAGTTGCTTCTTAAGATACTGGCTAAATTATTTACCAATAGCTTCTGCGTGATCTCACGGAAAATAGTTTTACTCCTATTTTGAAGGAGGTGCAAAAATGTAAAGCGAACTTTATCCGTCTTTGTTTTACTTATCTTTTACTCATCTTCATAGAATTGTGCAGTGCTTTACCATGGAAATTTGTCCTTTCAAATAAAAAACTTAGGGTGGCGTATAACACTTGCTGTCAGGCCACCTTCTTGAATATCATGTGCCAGAAAGATTTTGATGTTTGATTCTTCAGAAAACATCCTCCTCCTCTATCTAACCGATACCGACCTCACTGGGCAGTAGATGAGTGGCAAGCAGAATCCTCTCTGGACACCAACAATCAGCCTGGAATTATAGTTAGTTTTTTCAAGGTATCTTTTTGATGTAAAATAACTTTGAATATATCCAACTCTTTGCCTAGAACAAATCCTTGGTCGCTTTTTGTCTGCTCTACGTTGAGGCTGAGCTGCTGTAAACAGCCAAAGAAATCCCTAGATGGCACAGCACCTGCATGTCTGTAAGCATTCCTGGGGCACAGGCAGAGAGACCTTCTGTCCCTGGCTGTCAAAACAGCCCTGTGACCTGAAGCCACGGTGGGACACCTCTGAATTAGGGCAGGAGCCTGTCCTAGACCCGCCATGGCCCTAGGAACGAATTGATGCAGAGCGCCTTAGCGTCAGTTCTACCCGCGTGGTGCCAGACATCTCTCTGTCCAAGCTGATGATCCCTTCAGTGTGTTTGGCCATGGTTTTTTTTTTTTTCTTTTGCTACCCAATAGCAGCAAAAGTCTTGCTAAATATCCCTCCTTTCACATTTTGATGAAGGTTCTTGTGCTTTGAAATTAAAAAACAACATAAAAGGGAGATCCTGCTAAATATGTGTCATCTTTATTTTAAATGTTTCCACATCCTTCCCTAAATCTCCCCCATTCCTGGTGCCAGAATTTTTCCTGTGACGCATGAGACGTATCACGCTTCCAGGTACACCAGTATGCCAAGAAAGGTGTCTGGGGAGTGGGAGTGTCCTAACCATCTTCCACAGGAACCGTTCACCACGTAACCTTCTCTTGAACTGCTGCCCTGGCCTTTTGCTTGCTAACTAGCTTGCAGTCAACACCTGGGGTCTCTGTGCTAATAGTGCCTTTGAATGAGCTCATATCCTCAACCCGAGAGCGTTTCTTGTTTCCTTCATGTAGTACGATAGCTTTTGCATCCCGCGGCCAATCGGTTCCAAACTGTCCAAGCATCTCCTCGGCATCAGCAGATGGAAGGACAGCGATTTTCACAGAGACTCTTAGAAAAGCAGAACGGGGAAGTGGGGACTGAGAACACATGGAGTCTGTCGCATCTGGATAGCACATGCCTCAAGGCAGCTAACTATATTTCAAAGAGCTGGTGATGGCAGCCAATAATGCTTTCCAGCACTGGAGCCACAGCTCTGCCTGTTGCGGTACAAAATATGGATGTGCTAAGCAGCTCATCTCTCAGACAGGGGAAAAAGTACAAACGGTGGATGTGGAAAAGGAAAAGGAGGGCAAAGCAGCACACTGGTAATCCTTGGTATGAGGAAAAGGAATAGGAAACTCTAGAAGAAGAGAGAATATAACTTTATGCAGCTTTTATGCTTGGGAACTGTGAAAGGAGGCTGTCTAGAATACAGCAGGGGGAAAGACAGCGTGCAGGAACAAGAAGAAAGTCCAAGGCTCCTTGTGGTGCCAGGACCTTCTGCTACTCTACTGACAAAGTCTATGACCCTAAGCCTATGACTTGTTCTGAGACCTCTTCCTATTCTCTCTTCTGATGATGTAGGCTCTTAAGACTATTTTGGTGCGGAGTGGGGAGGTATTTTTCAGAAGAAGCTTCCTTTAATGACAATAAGCTTGTGTCCAAATCCAGCGATCTGAGTGCGTGGTTGTATGCCGGGACATCAGCTAGCTCTCGTTTCTCACGTACTCTCGTGCTATATGACAGACAGTGTCATCTGCTGAAAAGGATTACTGTAAAATGCAAAATGTGTCTTGCAGTGAGGGATCTTGTGTTTACTTAGGGGGAGAAAGCCGTCTGTAGTCGGTAAGCTTGCCTTCTTTGCAGGAGCAAAATTATTTTTGTGGTGGCTGCATCTGTGGTGGGATAGAAAGTAAATTTCTGGATGCCATTGGGGACCCCCAAGTTTTCACCTTAGACCTTTGTTTCTCATACTCTAGTGGGGAGGCAAGAAAATCTAGAAGCTTTTTTAGGCTCAGCCTGCTTAAAATACCAGTTTTAAAAAATGAGATTAAAAATAATTTTAAACACAATGTTTTAAAGATAATTCAAAAGCAGTTGAAGATTTTGGATAATTCTGTTTCTCAGGAGTCCAAGTCAAGACTTTACAAAGGGAGCCAGTTTTTCAAGGAGGGAGCCAGTTTTTCGAGGCGGGATGCTCAGCCTTTTCAGGAAGCCATACCCTTTTAAACTGTCATCTCAGTTGCACTCGGACTATGTTTGGTCCTTTGTAAGAGGATGTGGAACCATCAGAGTGAATGAAGTTGCAGTTGCTTGTGTGCGATAATGTCGCAACTGCCGTTTTCCCCTGAAAAATGAACTGGATATTCCTGTGGTTATGTTTTCTTCCCAAAACTCATAAACAGTAGAGGTGGTCCTACACATTCCCTTCTAATGAATAATTTCCCCCTTATTAAACAAACTAAAGAATGTTGCAACTTTTTAATAGTAAGAAAAGTTGTCTCCTGTACGAAGAGGTTGTTGAATGACTTCCTATCTTCGTCTTAAATAGAGGGGCAAAAGGCAGGTGACAATACTTCTTTCAACCCATGCTGTTGGTTGCATCATTGAGGAGGAGACAGTGATGCCAGGGTCAGCCATTTCTTTAAGTGGACTTTTTTAGCCCCACGTCCTAAGTCTTTTGACACAGAAAGGTGAAAATTTAGCAGTTGTATCACTATGCATAGCATCAACTCTTTCAAGCAGTTATTGTGACGCAAAAGCCATGTTTCTCATCTCTCAAGGAGGGTTTCAGATCCCTCCATGAACCACTAACCCATCAGAAAGAAAGGGTACGGCTCCCTCCTGGTCTGTTTTGTTGAATTCGTGCACGGAAGGATTCACTAAGCGCCCAAAGCTGTTGCAGAGGAGGTGGTGGGACACGTAGCCTGGATGAGGGAAGCTGGGGAGAGAGGAGCTGGGTCACAGCAGGAAGGAACAGGGGATGAGAGCAGTGGTAACATGAAATTGCTTCAGCTGCTTGTGGGATTGCAGCCTGACGTCTTAGGACTTCACAGCCTTGCTGTAGTTTTCACCGGCTGTCCTAGAGCTTCCCTCTCTCCTCTGCATATAGCTTCTGCTTGGTTTTATCCTCCTGCTTACCTCTGCCAAGGCAAAATCTACATGTACGGATCAACACAGACTGTAGGATATTAGGAAAGATCTTGTGATAAGATAGGAAAGATCCTGCATTTACACACACCCTTGCTTAATGCAGTGGTTGATTCTATTACTAAGATTTTGCAAAAATGATGAAAGATTTTGGAGGCTTCTATTTGCATTGCCTAGATCTTTTCAAAGGAATTCGTAATTCTTGTAATTAGTGTTGTCTTCTTTCAGAAAAGTGAGCTCCTTGAGCTAAAATCATGTTTCCTTTTCATAGTTTTGGGTTAAAAGGCTAAACAGTGTGTTTAGTTGAGTTTTACTACCTACTGCCTTTTTGATTACAGGAGACTCTTAAGAGTAACACTTCCTACCTGCTGAGGATTAGTACAAGACTTATGCAAATCTTAAAGCATGGACATACTGTTTAAACGAAGTTAATTGGCATGTAGGTCTGTTGTTGATTTGCAGCTTGAATGTAACCCTCAGTCTTGACTCTTTAAGCAATGTAGAAGTCATGTGAGACTAGAATGATTCGGAGCTACAAGGAAGAAAGATCTTTGAATACTACATTTATTTCAGTGTGGTCGCATGTCTAGCCATTTTGACCTTGAGTATACTTTGCCAACGTACTTTGCCAGTGGTTGAAAGCCTTTCTACACCTTTTTGCTCCTGTGTCATCTGGTTTATTAAATGAGAGTACACATATGTCTCTGCTTATCTTTACAGAAAGTGTTGACAGGGGTAGATGATCTGCAGCGAGTGAAGGCCCTAGAGATGCGAGTAGATACAAGAGAGA
Source organism: Fulmarus glacialis (assembly GCF_000690835.1). Classification (NCBI taxonomy): domain Eukaryota; kingdom Metazoa; phylum Chordata; class Aves; order Procellariiformes; family Procellariidae; genus Fulmarus; species Fulmarus glacialis. Next base: position 19,310 of record NW_009224573.1, on the reverse strand, counting down.
ACAGCTTGGGAAACTTTGGTAAGAAAACACTTTACCTTCTGCTCACCGTCTCAAATTTTCCTTTGTTGTGTCTTGAAGCAGGACTGAGGACTCGAAAACCAACAGCCAGTGTAAAGTACTGTCCTGCTCAAGAGCTCTTGAAACATGATCTCCCCGGTACCTCTCCTTGATCCCTGTTTTCTTCTGTGAGGCTCTAAATAGGACTGAAAACTATGGCAATGGGATGAGTGACACCACTTCTGTCTAAAGCCGATTAGTTTGAACAAATTGCTCTTCAATGACATGCCTCTCGGCCCTAAATGGGCATTTACTGATTTCCTTGCCCTCTAGAGTACTCGGCGCTACTCTAGCGAAACAGTAGCCAAAGTTCAGTTTCTCTCCACTGTAAGATTCCCCTGTGGCTGGGAAATCGCTGGTGGTATCACGCTGCTCATGCTGCCAGCAGCTTGTCTTTGCATCCTGTACTGCCTCGTGGAGCTGTGCTGGATGATGTGCTTGAGAAAGGTCCTGTAGATATGTCATTTTGGTGAGCCCCAAACAGCCCTAACGCTTATGATTCGTTTCTATGTCATCATCACTTCACTCGGGACGTAAGGAAGTGCCAAAGGAATTCCCTCTGTAGCAGAGCTAACACTGAGAGTATGAAACCCTCCTTTTTTCCAGTACTGGCAGTCATTTTCTGTCATGTGGATTCCCATCACAACCAAATCCATCTTCTGCTACGTTGAAGCTGAGTAACCACGGCAGGGTAATATTTTCTGTGCCAAAAGGACTCGTGTCCCCAAAAGTGGGTGCTGGTATTTTCAGCCAAGCAGTTCATTTTCATGTGCAAGTGACTATAACGTAACAGCCGATTAGCTTTAGTGGGTCTTTTGGTGTTGATTTGTCAAGAATGGTTAAGCAAGTACAGTGAAGGGGGCTTTTGTCTCAAATTATATCGCCGCTTTGTATTGGTTATTCTGTTTATTTCGTAAATAGGTCTCTTTCTGATAGGGACTTGATAATTTAAGGTAAATTACATCTGTTTCTTTCAGAGATTATAATCTATTCAGTCATGTTTCCTCCACTTGATAAGGAAATCTCATTATGCCATTTCTACAATGCTCGAAAGTGGTGCTCCCATTCCTGTGCCATTTTACATTAGCTGTGACAAGCTAGCAGAATGTTTCACCTTTTTCACTCTGTTCTTCCCTTTTCTTTCCATTACTGGAATAAATCCCTTTCTTTCTGCTCCCCGTACTCAGGCTTTTGCAACTTTTACAGAATACAGAGCACTATTCCCATGTTGCAAACAATTTCCATCTTGTTTATGTCCCACTGTTTGCACCAAGAGCTGGCCCTTGAGGGCTATAAAAACCAACAGCTGCAGGTCCCCACTGCTTTTGAAAACAACAGAATATCAAGACCATCCTGAATTTCCTTCTGTCTTTTTTTTTAAAGTGCATTTCTGAATTTCCTCCCTGTGAAAATCTCTTTGCAAATGTCAGCAGGTGGCTAGGGCAGAAAGTTTGCCACTTAATGCTTCCAGCAATCATCAGTTCCTTGCAGTTTTTTTTCATAACAGCTGGTTTTTAGGCGCATGGAGCAAGGCCTAAATTTTTAGGGGCAAGTTACTAGACTACACATAACTCTGGGTCACCTGGAACCTTGCAGCACTCAAATTTACACCGCAATTTCCACTTGAGAAACGTTTCAATGTTCACAGCCATACACAGACTGTAACACAAGCGCTGAGGGCCTACATCTCTTTTAGCAAGGCTTCCAGAGTGATTTAAAACATGTTGCTTGAGTTTTTCATATGAGCATTCCACTTTGGGATGTGCTAAACTTTAAAGCGCCGTCCTGCTAACCTTTCCCAGAGTGTCAGGTCGGCCTCTACACAATGGCTTAACATGGTGGGGAGGAACAGTTACGTTCCTTAGGGACAGGGTGTGGACTAAAACATGAAAAGACTGATCTTAAAATATTTTCATGTGATCAGTTTTAAAATTAAGGAAAGGCTTCATGCCAGAGCTTGAATCTGAGTCTTAGCAGGGCTCGGGGTAATGGTTGAAATCTCTAGCTGTTTGTTTTCAGTGCACCTTGCTGAGTGACAGGCGAAACACTGAACTAGCCTGGCAAGTCTTGTATCCAGCTTTGCAGATCTTGGACTTGACTTCTGTGCTCTTCAGCTGCATGTAGGCTTCAGTTCATACTCGAACAGTTGGACTATTTCCTTTTCATTAGCTTATCCCTTCGGTTTTGATTGCTGACAGATCTGGGACCGCATTCATGACCGGCTCGTAGAAATTCCTGTTGAAAGTAATGGTGGGATAGAGTCATTTAAGACACTACATAGTTCTCTTATATCTAAGTGATTTTAATAGCTACAAATTAAGTTACCCACAGTGCAGTTCGCTGGTACTTACTGAATTGTTGCCTGCTGGTGGCCAGGCTAAGTTGATTACGTGTCTGGAGACTGCTGCTTCCCTTGCACGCGTTTTATCAAGAAAAAGCTCTGCTAAAGTTTCAGAAGGAGGCATGCGTTATTTTTCATGCAGGGTCATCGTCTCTCTTTCCTCTTGCTCTATTTGTCAGTATTCCTGATGCGAAGCCGGGAGACGTTTGTCGGCAGCCAGCGTCGCAGCGGGAGGTGCTTGTGTGGTCAGGAAGCCGGTGCGGAGGCGTGAGTGCGGCATGTGCATCCCTGCCCACGCTTGTCAGTACCAGCTTGGTTTAGCTAACCCTGGTTTAGTTAACCCTGCACTGATGGGGTTTTTTGTGAGATTCTCATCTCGGGTAGCTAGACTGCAGCTAGCTTGGGTTTGCCTGCAAGTGCTGTGGTCTTATCTCCAGTTGTGTGGCCCAATTCACCCCAGAAACGTGCAAAAAATGCACATTTAGAACATGCGTAGAAATAACGTCAAGGTGACGTGTCTTACTTGATGAAACACAGCTTAAGTGAATGAAATAGCCTGTTTAATTTACATATCAGGTTGCTCTTGCTAGAAGAGTGCAGCCTGTGTTCACGTGCCTGTTTTGTACTGTAGGATCAACAAAACAGGTAGTTGCCTAATGCCAACACAAGTATTTGTCAGTAATTTCTTTTGTGTATGTTTTTCACTGGTCCATATTCCGGAAGGCATAAGAAGTCAAGCCATGATGACTTTCGTTAACAATAGAAAAACAAGATATATGATGCTACCTAAAGAATACATCGTAATGTAAATAAGAAGTGTTATAAATATAAGTGTTGTAGCTTGTTGTGCCAGTTTTGGCTGGGATAGAGGTAATTTTCTTCATAGTAGCCAGTATGGGGCTGTGTTTCGGATTTGTGCTGGAAACAGTGTTGATAACCCAGGGATGTTTTC
>NW_009224573.1:0-15855 GCF_000690835.1 Fulmarus glacialis | reverse complement strand
GGTGGGCAAGAGGGTGAGAGGGGAAACAGCCAGGACAGCTGACCCCAGCTGACCAAAGGGACATGCCGGACCGTGTAGCATCGCGCTCAGCAATAAAAACAGGCTGGGGGGGGTGGGGTAGTTTCTTCCAAAATCACAGTTGCTTGGAGACTGGCTGGGCATTGGTCTGCTGGTGGGAGGTGGTGAGTGATTGCCTTTGCATCACTTATTTTTGTTCTTTTTCTTCACTTATTAAACTGACTTTATCTCAACCCATGAGGTTTTTTTTCTTGGTTTCACCCTTCTGATTTTCTCCCTCGTCTTGCTGGGGGGGAGCGAGCGAGCAACTGGGTGGGGCTGAGTTGCCGGCCGGGGTTAAACCACGACACTTGTAGAATATAATAAAACCAGCATCTTGCCTGTTTTCTCCTTACTCCTAGTCAGTTATCTAAATGTCACCTGCTGCACCAAGGCGGCTCAGGAAGACATCCACAATGCTACCCTGCTTGTGAAGTGCAGCACTTAAGGCAATGTTGCTGAGTGTGCACGTATCACTTTTATTCACCTACCTCACACTTTGATTTCTTTCTGCTCTTCATTTAGTTTTGTTCCACTGGGATAGTACAGTAGAATAGTCACTAGTACATTGTTGGTAGTTAGTAATTTCAGAGCCATATAACAAAAAGGGTATTTAGTGAAAGGGAATCCTAGACAGATGAGATAACATTGCTCGCCGTTCTGAATTCTTAGCCTTGTACTGCGGTTATCAGCATATTTCTGGACCATTCTTGTTTTTAAAAATTGAAATTATGCAGTATGAAGGGAGTTTAAGGATGAGGAAGATATTGTTTGTACTTTTAAAATTAATATTAGAAGTTAATATTGTTGATATTTTAGAGTATTTTTATGTTAATATTGCGTCCTTGCTCTCAGGAAAGATGCTGTGAGGGTTAAAATTAAGAAAAGTAGAAGTATGCTGTTACGTTTGGATAGATCTCTTATTTTGTCATTTCATTTTACAATTTTCTCTTAACTTAATCTTCCAGTCTCTGATCTATATATAAGGAATTGGGACTATAAAAACCAGCAAAACCAAATGGACAATGAATTCTTAGCACCAAAGAACCACTACACATCGAATATAAAACTTAAAGGAGGGAAGAACCTGCAGAATTGAAGAAATATATTGCAAAAGTCTTCTTGGCAGAATTTTGCACCACTGCACATCCCACTTTTATACTTTTATTTCAGTCTAGAAAACAGCACGTTAGATCTTAACACTCTACAAGTTCCCAGGGATAGATTGTGCCAAAATACAACAAAATGTCTGAGATGGAGGATCGGGTTACAATAATGAAATAACCAGATGAGAAAATTGTATCATCAGCCTGTCACTCTGCCTCTTTGAATCCTTTAATAGTCGGTTTTTTTCCTGAACCAACCCTAAATGCATTCAGTGGAAAGCTTTTTCTTGAGCAAGTCTCTCCGTTTCTCTTGAGCTAGTTTTCTTGAATCCTCATTCAAATCTTCTGCTTAATACTAGTTTTTAAAACCCATTTGCTTTGTAATGCTTTGCAATAGCCTTTGCTCGGTAACCCTTTAACCTCTCCGGTTGAATCTGTGGCCAGGCCATTGCCCGCTGCTGTGCTGGGACTGGCGAGGCTGCTGCATCCTTCTTGCTCCTTCCTTTAGCGCTTTGGGGGAAGTCGTTTCATCTCTCTGTGCTTCAGGTTTCTTATCAGACGCATGATAGCGATTTTTTTTAATCTAGATTTTGGTTTTTTTTCTGAGGAGGGGGTTCTTAGTGCATGGATTATATCCGAGGAAGTCTTTGCTCAGTAGCTAGTATGACTGCTGTGAATGATTAACAGAGATCCTAGTATCTCCTCTGTCAGGACTCCAAATTATTTTGTTGCCATACTTTATAAAACTTGTTTGATGTGAGAAAGTACGCCCTGCAGAATGAGGATGGTGTATTATAATTTGTACTACAATGTTTATGGATTATGGAAAACGATTAAAAAATAAGGCTAAAAAATTGCACAATGTGTTTTGAATTTTTAATATATTCTAAAGAGCTTTACAAAGACATGAAGTTAAATATTTGCAGTATAGCATGAAGATCAATATGTGGATTATAATCACTCCCAAATAGCATTAGATATAGACAATGCTTCTACTAAAACATGGTTTATTAAAATGTTTTTGCCATAAACGCTCTTGTTCTGTTTGGGGAAATGGGATGAACAACATGACTTCCTTTGTTTGCTTTTGAGATCCCACTCCTTTTTGTTTTTGTTTTTTATTTCTTTTTTTTTGTTTTTTCTTTCGATCCTTTGCAAAGAGCTGGAATGATATCCTTCTGGACCCTGCTAAATCACCCTTGCCAGAGAGAGATTACTCAGAGGACTCTAAAATATTTGCTGAGAACAGATTTTAATGTTTTAGCAATCATCCAGTTTGTCTAAAATTGGTATTACCTCTACATGATTGCATGTTATACCAGAGGATGCTCGCCAGCCATGGATATACTCTGCTAGTGGGAATGGGTAAAAGTCTGCTGTTGTCAATAGCAAATGTTTCCTGGGACTTGAGCTTATATCCAAATTATTCTGTAGCTTGGAGGGATTTGGTCTATGATTTTGGTTCAGAGATACCTGTAGAAGCAACCAAAAAGGCAAATGTCTCTTGGGAATAGAAAAAAGCATTATTCAAAGTAATAACAACAGAATCGTGAGGTTTTCATAGATACAGAACACGTACAATTGAGTAGTAAACAATGGATCACATCCAGAAAATTAAAGGAGAAGACAATGCTTAGCAAAACATAAGTAGCGTTTTGGGAATCTCTGAACTATAAAAGATGATGTTGTGACATGGGAAATTATGCTTTTGGTTTTTGACTCAAAATTACATTTTGAAGAAGTGTTACTTAGCTGTATATCCATCACTACTTGCCATTAAATAGGTAGAAAAAGATTTTGGGGGAGAGAAGCAAGAGCATTATGTCGAAATCAGAGGTCATGGAATGCTATACTCTAAAGCATCCCTTACCTCTTCAGAGCATCACTCAGTTAATAGTCAATAAGGGTTGGGAATCAGACCAAAAAAAACAGTTCACCCATCAAGCCAGTTTCTGTTGTTGTCTGTCTGGAAAGGTGCTCTATCACTATCAGAATTGTCAGAGAGGGGTTCCAAACATTATAATTGGGTAGTCGTGCAGACAATACGTATATGTTGCAAAAATGCAAAGGGTGAAATATTTTTTGAGTGAAATAATCTCATTAATTTTCTTAGAAGAGGTCCAGCACAGATCTGGCAGAAACAGGTAAGAAATGCATGTGAAATTAGATGTTTCAACTTGTAATTGTCAGAAGTTTCCTTTACTCCCAGGTCTGCAAAGTGATTCTTTATTCTGTTCCCTTAGGTGCCTATCTACCTAATCTGAAAGAACTGAAGTTGAACAATAGCTTGCTTGTGTCTGTGAGGTAAGAAATGAATAACTGAAATAAACATAAAGAATGACAGTCCTCAATTTTATTTAAGTGATAAAATCTTCATTTGGGCTGCTTTCATTTCTTCATTTCTCCATGCCGTGATAATAGACTAGATCATGAATATACGCTCTGCAACCACATAAGTTTAAGGACAGGGCCTGAGCTGGAATAAATCGGTGTAGCTGCAATGATGGCAAAGAATTAGCCCCAGTCTGCCACCGGGGAAGTTCCTGCCATGCTGAAGCCCATGGAAATTTGTTGCAAATTTGAAAGGAGCTAGAAATTCGCCTGTTATCTATGTCTTGGTGCTTGGATTTCAGAGTGTTTCAGCCTTTGGGCTTTTATGTTGCACAGTAGCCTGTTCTATACAGGTCAGACCAGTTCCTCAGCTGATGAAAATCACTTTGGCTTTATTGAAGTCAATGAAGTTGGGTTTATGAGAGCTGCTATGAAGACTGCACGTCCCTGGCTTGCTGAGCTCCATGAAAGCATCACACATTTTCTCCCAGAGAACTGAGGAGTTGGCAGGTTGGGAAGGTAGAAGTGAAAATCATCTCAATGAGGAGGCAGAGCTGTCTTCTCTCTGCTGTGTTGATACGTGTATTACTCTTGATAATTAATGCATAATGGAAAAGTACAGTTCATATCAGTAAAGGGCTGTGTAAAAGGCCATCTTTATGTTATACAGGATGGCTCTCTGACTTTGTATGGCTATCTGGGGAAAAAATAGTGATTTTGCTAATTCTTGTTAAAGAGAACATGTTCCCTGATGGGAAATGGCAATAAATTCTTCTTGGTCTCATGCATCGTCCCTGAAGTAGCTAATGAACTTCAGTTGTCACCCTTTGATATTATTTTCCCTTGCTCTGGTGATGAGTTGAAGTATTTGCAGTCTAAATTTTTTTTCCACCTTCTAGTCCATAACATGGAAAAGTGGTGATTCTACATTGCTGCAATTATTTTAATGGCAACCAATCACTGTCATGAGCATGAAATTGCTCCATTATTTCAAAGGAGGAGTAAGTAGTGGGTGAAAAAAATTATATTTTTGACAATATCAAAAGACATTTTATTCTATTAAAAAGAAAAAAAAATAAAAAGAGGTTTTTTGTTGGGTCAAAAATCCATATCGTCTTAAAATGTGTCAAAGGAAAATGTTTTGACCAGTTCTGTTGGTATTGAATACAGGATGCAGTTCAGCAAAACTAAACTGTTTAGTTTATTTGACTTAGGGCTTTTGTATGATTTTGTGCATCCCTTTGTATTCTGAGACTCTAACTTCTGTTATGAGAAGTCTTGGCAAACCATTTTCTGTGACCTGACATCCTTGTGGTCCTCGACGCAGGTAACGTTTGGTCTCCAGCTGAGTTTTGATTTGATCAACTATAACGTAAATATGTTTTGGCTTGGATATCAAGTCTAATATTGTGACACTTCCCAGGCACACAAACCCCGGGAGAAGTTACCCGCTCCTCCTTTAAATAAGCGTGCTTTCTGTGTGCCAGTTAAATGCAATTCTCGGGGAACAGGTAAAGGAAGAAGACGACTCTGTTAGCTCTCCCAGACCAGAACTCGGTCAGTATAGTACAGCAGTAGCTTTCCTTTCTTAATTCCCATCTTTGACAATCTGTCGTTGATAAACACAAATCATTTAAGGGCACAGCCCATGCAGGCACAGCCTGGGTACATGAACTTTATTTTTGGATGCCTGCATCATGTCAATTTAAAGCCCGTTAAAGCAACATCGCTGTCACAGCAGTAGCGATGTCTGCTCTAGCTAATGTAACATAGCTGCTTCCATTCTAGCAGGCTGTTGCCATTTACTCAAAAATGCTTAGAAATCTTATTTCTGAATTAAACTTGTTGATGTTTGAATTCTGTCCAAAAAGTGATTATTTTGTTGTATGCAACCAAACCCTTGCAACTGCGGTTTTTGAGGATGATAGAAAAAACGTTCTTCCTTCTCACTAAAAGTAATTCCCACAGACTTTCTCAGCCATAAGGTCAGAATCATTGTGATTGTAATTTGAAAATGGGCAGCAGATAACAGGAAATGTCTCCTAAGGACAGACTGAAAGATTGGTTTGTTTACTGAAAAGAAGGTAAGGACAGAAAAGCAGGCAAACGACAGAGGGTGTTTCATATATCCCTGGGATGTTAAAAGCAGATATTTTTTTCATGCTATGTTATGTGAAAAAAATGTATTATGGTGAATCATTATGTACAAAAGCCTGCCAGTTGTGTATGCATGAGTGGGTAATGAGATGGGAAACTTGGTTTTTGTCACTTTATTTTTGTCTCGTTCTATCTTGCAGAGTAGAATTCCCTAATTATTTCAGGATGAAACAGAATTCAAACATCTTTTTTCAGTTTGAAAATGGGGGAAGAATTCTCTTGGTAGTAAACTGCATATAGGGAGATGTCAAAATAAGGATTTATGATCCTGACTTTAGTTACTGATTTTTTTTTAAAACATTTACTCCTGTCAACCTCACATAGGAACTTAAGTTGTGAGGATGCTAAGGTGTGCGTTGCCGTTCGCCGTTCGCTAGAAATCAAAGGAGGGATGTTCTGGCAGTGAGGAATCAAGGCACTCGTGTATTACAGTTGTCTCTGGGAGAGCAAGGCTTGCTAGGCTGGTGAGTTCGGATATTGGCTTTTCCTGGTAGTTCCTGAAGGAGTTCTGATTCCTTTGATGGGGAATGTGGTTGAGCTACTTTAGTTGTAAATTCGTGGTCCCTCCCCAACCCTCCTAAAGCTTGCGTTACTTTTGAATACTTGAAACTTTGAAAGGCTATATGTAAGTGCAAGATATCATTATCAACTATTTAATTTAATCCATAAGGAAAATATATCCAAGTTTATTTGCAGATAATCCATCTTGGCAGCTGAAAGGGAATTTCTTTTTTGGCTGTTTCTGGGTTTTCGTTTTCTACTGGCCCTTTGCTAAAGGGGAACGCTTCTGGAAAATCCAGTGTACTGTAGAAAGAAATTAGTTCAGATGGTTGTTAATTTTCTAAATCGGACTAATTTTATGAGGTCCTTGTTTGGTGACCTTCGCCCATCTGCTAGCAGCTAAGAAATTCTAGATTTATGAACTGATAATTGAAGATGAAACGTGGAGCCTATTCTGAAGAGTGCCTGTTAAAAACTGCCTTTTTTTTTTTTTTGTGATGACACACGGTCCTTGTCCCTGTAATGTTTCCAGTAAAAGAACTATATTTCAAGGCCAATGAATTACTACTTCTGCTTTGGCATGTAGCCTATGTATTTTTTATCAGATTGCTTTTACTCTCAATTCAGGGATGAATGAAAAGATCTGTTTAAAAACGTTAGATAGATATCTTTATGAAAGGGCTTTTAAATCAGATAGGGGAATCTCAGGAACTCGTTCCCATAAGTTTATAGCAGAAGCTGTTTCACCAGCTGAAGTTCATTTCCTCCCATTCAGCTCTACACATCGTAGCCAGCAGAAGACTGGTCTGCTCCCAGGGCTACTTAAGCAACTGCTTGTAACAGAGCGAGGTTATTATATTTTAAGTGAGATGAAACGCAGAGGCTGCAGGCTGTGGGGACAAAAGTAAGTATGAGGGATATAGGGAAAGGAAAGCAGATTTCCTGCATCCAGATAGCATTAACGTTTCTTTGCTGCAGTCTGCATTGCGTGCAGTTCTCAAATTGCTCTTGCCCTGTTGCAGAAGAGTCCCCCAGAACAAGAGGACAGTAATCCTGGTCCATTTGGGTCAGTAAAGTCGTCATGGGAGAGTGGAAATGAGACAGCTGTCCGGAAGGTTCAAATGAGCAAGGTGCAGAGTACATTCAACAATTCTCATGCTTTTATAAGTCTTAGGATAGATTTTTTTTTTTTTTAAATTTTTTTTAACACCAGTGCCTGGAGACAAGACTGGTTACACGGAAATCTCCGTATTCGCTTTTTGAAAAGTTTCAAGCCCTCTTGACTGTGAAAAAATAACTGAAAATGTGAGCCAAGTGATTTGAGTAAGGATTTTGCTGATCATTTCATGACTCTAAGAAACCAGAGCCAAACTAATTTTTCTTAATTGAGGGCAACGGCTTTAAACCAATGTTTAAAAATATTTTTGAGACCTGAATCAGGATCTTTAGGAATTTGAACTTAGCAGTATTACTCCTTGGTACTTATCCAACAAAGAGTTTAAGCAAATGCTCACCTCTTAAAGTCACAAGAAGTTTGACTTCAGTGAAACGCTCGCAAACTGAAAATTGAACATTAGTCCAAGTGCTTTGCTGGGTCTGGGCCAAGTTACACCATCTTGTATAATTCTGAGCCGTGACACTGATCAGCCCAAAATTTGATGTATTGCTGATAGCGTGTGTCTAGGCATGCACTATTTGTTGAATCATTTTCTGTCTAACAGAACAGATTTAAGGGCATAATTCCACTAAATTTGTTTTTTCCTTGTCATTTTTACTTATTCCTTTCCTTGCTCTTTTTTTTCCCCAGTTTGCTTTTTCTTCTGCCTGTCATTTCTAATTTTTTGCCATCACTGCATTGCTATGTCTGATGCATGTAACCTAGGTACGACGTATAAATGCAACGAGTTTTGTGCAACAAGGATCAGCGTTGCTTTTATGATAGATAAAATCCAAAAATATTTTCTAAAATCAATTCAGTTACTTAGTTTGCGTTAAAGATGCAGATGTTTGTCAACAGATGATTTATTTGTATTACAGTAGTTGCTTACAGTGTTTAATGAGGGATCAGGGTGCTCTTGCTCTAGGTTGTACTTACACATGCAGTCAGAGCACCACTGCTCTGATTTGGTCTGGGTGAACCTCTTCATGAACATATTTCAGAGCCCGGAGCATCGCTGTTTGCTTTGACATTTGCTTTTCTGGGTGGGGAAAGCATTTAACTTCAAATGCAAACTAGTTTCTTTAGGAAGTTTTTGTGTTGTTTCTTTTGTGTAGCCAGCCTGAAAGTCCTTCAGCAGTTAAGGTTGCTGTGAAGTCTATCTTAAGAACATGTTCTTTGAGGACTTTGGGTGCTTGCCAGGAGCTAGGAAAGTATTTGAGTCGAATCTTAATCTCTGAATTAATGACTCTTCTCTGTATTAATGCCTGCAGATCCCTGGGAATATTACAAACCTCGGCAAAATTGCTGTGACCCCAGGTTTTATTTAGCATTGACAGTTTTAAGGACATTCATATTATTGATAAAAAATAATGATTTGGGGACAGAAATACGGCTACTTTTAGTCGAGAGGATTATTTTCAGCAAAGCCCTATCAGCCTGTCTGCATTAGGCCCTAGGGAAATCTGATTGCTTTGACCATTTATCAGTTCTGGGTAGACCTCTCTGAGATGTCTAGCTCTCCCTTCGACTAGGAAGGTAATGTAATGCTTCTGTCTTTTCTTGGTTTAATTTCACCAGGTCAGATGCCCAAAGCAGAGAGTGTGAATGTCTTTATGACCTTAGATACCAGGGAGTCTGACGGGCTGATGCACCAGCAAGGGAAGGTGAACTTGTTTTCAAATGCACTGTTGCGGTTCTGGAGCTCAGGCTCCATTCTGCAGCAAGCATGGAAGCCATCAAAACAAGTTTGTGGCCTTGCAACATCTTTCCGTGGTTCTTGCCTTCAGCACTACGTTTTATGCAGCCTTCCCTAGCTGAAGCTCCCCTGCCACCTATTTCAGGCTGTCAGGTACAGAGTGTACCTGTAAGGAACAGGGTTATGAGGCAGGTCCTACCATCGCAGCTCCAAGTTTAAAAGTCTCCTGGTCCTGACAGGGTCAGTGGAGAGAGTCTCGTGCATTCATCTCATCTTAGAGCAGAATCTGCTCTTGTTGTCACCTGAGCAGTGCCACAGAGGTAGGTTTCTTCCCCCAGGGGCACCGCTATCATGTTTCTATTTTGTGATCCAAGCTGCGGTACAATACAGGGCATGAAAACCATAAGAGGATCGTCAGAGACCACAACGCTTCTTGCAGCTTGAACGTGGCTAGTGAAATAGCAAAGTAAATAAATAATAGATAATGCGTGCAGCAAGTCTGCTAGTAAACACCTGCAAGGTAAGGTAAGCCCAGCATTTAATAAATAATTGTGCCCCTTCTCTGCCCACCATCTGAATAGACACACCACTTCGAGTATTTTGGTAAAAAGTGGCCTTTCCTTTCAGCATGTTGTCTCGTGCCATGCACCCATCCGAGATGAGAGTTCAGCTTCTCTTTACTGCTGCCTCAGCCACGACCTTGCTAACGTAGCTCTGTTGAATATCTGAGCAGTAAATACCTCTGCTGGAGCCTGGCCTTGTTGACATGAAGCCCTCAAACCTTTTCCATGTACGATTTTCCCTGGGGTCCAGCTTCACTTGGTGTTGTCCAGCCAGGAGATGCGGCTCATCTCGAAGCGAGCACTCGCTGAGCTGCGGCTGTGCTGACAGTACGGTGTGTTCAGGGGGCCAGGGGACTAGAGGGGAGACGGTGGACGCTTCTCAGCTTTTCCCTTCTTCTGAGAAGGTCTGAGGAGAGAGGCGTCCTGCCTGCCTTCTCTGGTGTTTGAGGGTAGACTGTTTGGTCCCATGGGAAGAATCCGGCCCTTACTCTTTTGAGATCAGCGAGCAGAAACAAGTGCATGCATCCACACCTGCAAAAGCCACATCTCTGGCTCTCACCCTCTGTACACCATTTATCCTTTCCTTTCCTTCATCAAGAAAACACATAGATAAAAGCTTTTGTCATTTCCAAAGGGAATCTCTGAAATTCTGTATGAATTGGTGTTTTGGTCTCACAAATACTGTTTGCTTACAAGTAGTAATTACTTAAGATGCACCAATTGCTTTTAGTGAATGAGGAACCTTTTAGGGGTCCACAGGCTCTCCTAATTCTAGTCTCTGGGGTTACAGGGGCAGCTTTACTCTTTGAACCAACTGGAGATAGCAAAGGCAATGACTAGAGACTTTGTGGCTGACTAGGCTTTGGCTAGACTAGGCTGTGGCCAGACTAGGCTTTGTGGCTGAGCCACTGGGCCAGGACTTCAAAAATACCACTCAGTTCCTGGGTCAGCTGTTGTTTCTACAGCATCCTGGGTTAGCTGTAGAAATTCGCTGTATTTTCAATCTCAGTTGTTTACTTTATATATTACTCCGGGGCAGACACAGTCTTTTGAATGAGTTATATACAAGGCTCTGCCTAATGGGATCATGATCTCACTTACATGCTCTGGATGGCTACTATAATATGATAAATAAAAAACGTTGGTAATAACTAGCTGATTTCTGCCAGCAAATAAGTACTTACATGCCTGGCTGTTAGGGTCTGCAGCTGCTCTGTTTCAGCTGTCAATGTCAGGGATCACTTATGAAAATTTATACCTAAATGTTCATTTTAGTCAGATGAGAAAGAATGGTTATAATCGTTATCTGAGAAAATCCAAAGAACTGGGTTGGGAAGCAGTAGTAATTAGCCCATTGCTATCCAGCTGTGGAACGGTTGTCTTCATGGAAATAGGTAGGAAAATAATCTTAGTTAGTTTAATGGGTTTGTGCGTTGTTTTGATTCTCTCCGACAAGAGAGTTGCTTGTCTGCAGCTTGTTTGGTTTTTTTATCGAAAATAGTTATATTCGGTGGGAAATTATGTTCCCGGAATGCAAGGTAAGTGCTGATTTTAAAGAAGGGAGAGAGTCAGGTCGGGGGGGAAATTAAGCTATGGTGTTGTATTCATCAGTTGGTAACTGCCAAGCAACATGAATAAGCAATGAAGAAATAAATAGAATTTTAGTGTATGATCAGTTTGTATAATCTAATTTCTATAAAATATTCTACATGCAGGAGTTGATTTAGTTGTTCTTATTTTCTGTGGACACATTACTGCACACAAAGGACCCGTTGCTATTTTTCCCCTAAAATACATGCCCACTTATTTTTCTTTAGATTTATTTCTGATTTGCTGTTTGGCAAAGTTTTATCCTTCTGTCCTGAGATCTTTACAGGGTGCATCAGGTCTCTCAGAGATGGATCAATACCTGCGAAAAGAAATGCAGAAATGCCTTCGTGTTTTAGGAGGTGAAGTTTGTGATTCCATCAGCAGGTATAATGCGTGCACGTTCTCCACCCTTTGCCTTAAGCTGCACTGTGTGCTTTTCTCGTGGAGGTGGGAACTTGAACACAAAGGTCCGATAATGAAACCTACCACGCACTTTTGGTAACAGAATTTTATGAAGGATTGCGTGTTTGAAAGACCGTTTGTGGCATCTCCTCGTTTGAACTTCATGAGCCTCACAGTCCTACCACTCCACTTTCTACTGCTTCATCTCACTGTAGGCAAGAACTTAGAGGTTTGGTTTACCCTGCTTATTGTTGTTTAGTTTATCTTGCCCTTACTTATAATTATAGTAATTATGCCTATTAAGGTCCCACAGCCTTTTTTTTTTAAGTTCTTGCTCTCAGCATCCCAAGGTAAATCCAGTTTTAAAACGTAACATTTGTTCCATAAAAACTTCTTAAATTAAAGAAAAAAAAAGTTTTATTGCCACATGTTAAATTTTTACCCTAGAAATAGTAAGAATCAGTGGCATAAATTTTATCCTTTATAAAATAAACATATTAAAATATGGTTGCTAAACCATACTGGAGGATTTTAAAAATATTTGAAAATGTGCTTATTTGTATAATGAGTCTTATTTTGTCACTCTTATGTGTTTAAACAATACGGCCACCACTGTCGAAAGGACCTTCTTTAGAGTTCATCTATGCGAATAAGCAAATTCTGTGTATTTTGAGTATTTGCTGTAATCTGCAATATGCAACAATTCTTCCCACTACTTTAAGGTAAAAGTGCAGGTTTCTTCTGAGTGGGGTTTTTTGTTTTCAGGAATCTCATTATTTTTTGTTAAATAGTTTAGGTTAACTGGTGTTTACTTTTAAACTCACAAAGCATTATAATTAGGGGGAGTCATCTCTCTCTACCTTATACACTCATTAATATTAAATACCACTCACAGTCATCTTCACTGAGGTTTTTTTTCCTTTTTGCATTCCCAAGCTAACTTAATGGTGCAGAAGAAACGTTAATCTCAACACAGTTTGAAAGAAAACTGTATATCTATGTATTTGTGTCTTGTGAAATACAGTTATTTCATTTCCTACCGTCTGTACTTAACAGTGATACCAGATTGTTTGTACAATGTATTTGAGTTAGCTTATGTAAAAACTGGTAGGTATGTCAATTTGGAAACCTCTGTTTTCACTGGAGAGATACAGAGAGCCACTGAAATTCACGGTGGCAGGTGGTGGGTTTTGGATAATGTGGCAGGTAGTGGGTTACACGATTCTGCTGCTGCTGTTTTGGGGAATATTTTCCCTTCCTTCCCAGCCAAAAGCCAGCCAGCTCAAGTTAATAGAATTGCTTTTCTCAAGATCAATGTAGATCATAGCCAACGAAGGGTTTTATCCCAACTCATGAACTAGTTGGAAGTCTACATGGTATGCGTTTCTCTTGCACAAAGACTGTGTACCATTTTGGTGAGACTGTTGGTAGTCTGTAAAGGAACCATTGCAATTAGTTATTCCTGCAAAGGAACCATAGCAAATTAGTCTATAAAGCAACTGTTACTTGTGGCAACTACTGTTGCCTCCAAAACTAGGTCAAGATGGGTGGGAGAATTTTGTGGGAGCTCCTCTGAAATTGTTTATGCAGGCCTTTTGAGGCTTGTGTTGGCAGGAGGGCGCTGGGGGGCCAGAACAATGGGTCTGCTCACGTGTGGTGAAGTCTCTCCATTGATCAGTGGAGCTGATCAGTGGCATCTCTGGCAGCTGAGAGCCTTGTGAGGGTTTGCACTTCTGCCGTAAGGCTCATCTCCATGACGGAGGACACATTACAACATCTACTGCTAGATCCCCCTGGAGTGGAAATTTGTTGGGAAGAAGTCAAGGATGGGGTGTGGAATTTGCTCTACATCCCGTTAGCACACCTGCACCAGATTTGGGATGTTTATTGGTGTGCTGTGAAATAAATGCTGAAGTTCTGTCTTGCAGTAACACCCTCAGTATGGAAATCTAGAAGGTCTCATCTGCCTCAGTAGTCAGGTTGATGGGCTCTGAGGTCCCCCAAGCTTCTCTTCTGCATCTTGTTTGCTTGTTGTAAAAGAACATCTGGAGGCCAGTACAAGCAGAGAAAGTCTCCCTTAAAGCTATCGTTTAAGGAAAAAGTCTTGACTTTTTCATAAGGAAACCAGTCTATCATGCCAAATCTGGGGTGAACCTTAAAGGCTGAGAGAGAAAAGAAATTTGGAGGGAATCAACTGGCATTTGCCAGCCATTCACAGGCCCAAGTTGTACCTGTATCTGTTCCTTGCAAGCTTCTGTATTTTTTCTGTTTTCTTAGTGAGTATATGCACAGATAAAAATTGAAAGGAAGGAAAAGGTACAAAGAAGAAATGACCATCAGCCACAGGAGAAAATAATTAGTGTCATACAAATGGGCCAGATCTAAAGAATCTGGAGAACCTGCATTCCCGCCACTCCTGTACATTCAGACTAAATCACTTTAAATTACATTTTCTCTCTAGGTTGTCATATCAACCCATTTCTGCAGTATCTCAAGTATTTTTTTTCCAGTGGAAACTCTATAGCCGTTACCATGACAAAAGTTGAATAGCAACTCACAGCTGATCCAATTTTTCAGTTCTTTCTGGTCAATTAATCTAGAACTCCAGTTTTTCTGGTACTCAGAAAAAGAGGTTTGGGGGGCTTTTCTTGTGGTGTCTGTCTTAACACCACTGAATCTGTCAGCTGATTTGGATCTTTTTACAGAATATTCCTTCTGCTTACCCTGCAGCATTAAAAGTTTCAAGTGTTGATTTTGAAGGATGAGAGCTATATTAAATCAAAGTTGCAATATATCTGTCTTACTCTGCCAAAGCTCAGACCTGGAACATACTGTGAAACAGGCACACAACATGTGGGAGACTGAAAAGTTATTCATGCAGGAAATTTTAAAGCACTGTGGGATTCATTCCTTCAATGTAAATAACTCATTCTATAACCACAGTTTCATTATCCTTAATTTTTTTAATATGTAAACTTTCAACAATGAGAATGAACGATTGCCAAAGCTATAGGAACTGTCAGTAGCTCGGGGGCTAAATTGAGGGGCGATGGATATGTGGGTGTGAGAGTTTTATTTACTGTGTCTCTCAACTTTATCCGACCTGAAAATTCACTTGCTCTTGTGGAAGATGTAATGCACCCAGTGAGATGCAGCGTGGTGTGTTGGGTTCTTACAGCATCTCCGGGGCGCAGCTTCATGCCGAGGGTGGGAGCTGGAGTAGGGTGGAAAAAAAAAAAGAAGATCAAGGGCAGGTCTTGGCCCACAGAACTGCACTTTGGTAACCCCTACTCCTTTCACATTGTGGGAGCTGAGTTACAGCAGCTGATCTTACATGTTAAAACGCTACCAGTAACTAAGCTGACAAGCAGTTTTAATGATCAAAAGGAAGTTAACACAAAATTATGTTATCCTTCCCACGCACGCTGTATATTCGTGTGTTAGGGAACTGCTGTTCCTGACTCCGGGTACATTGACATTGATCAAGCCCATTATTCTGCTCTAGGTTTTTTGACAGCAACTAAAAATGAGAGCACTTGAAACTAAAGCTACATTTCATGTGTATTAGCTTTAACAGAAGTAAGCCTCTGGGTTAACCTGAGCACAATTATGACTAGTTACAGAAGTGTGTGTATCAGCACTCAATTTAATTTACAAATACCTCTCTCCTCTTGGTCTCAGCAAGCACTTTGGGTTTAAATGAGGTATAATCTGACACGGAAAATAAAGTAGCGTAGCACTTAGCGTAATATTGTGGTTGCTACAGTGAGTTCAATGAGGCAATGAGAAGCAACAATGACGAGTGAAAATGTTGTAAGTCAGGAATGGCCCAGAGACGTATCTCGTAGGGGCTGGGTTCTTCCTCTCTTGTCATCTCCTGTCTCCAGATGCCATCCTCGCCTGCCGGCACCGGAGGGGGGGATCTCGGCCCCGCTGAAGGCAGGGGGAGGTTTGGCACTGGTGTTAGTGGAACAAGGATTTTTATGCAGTGTCTCTGGTTGAAGCATTGGTCACAGATGTGTCCGTGGCAGAGCTCAAGTACTCTACCAGGACCACCAGCGTGGTCTCTGGCTCCAGTCCTGGACAACAACCAAACTGCCTTGAACGGTTTGTGGTTTTGACTGCTGTAGCCAGGTAGTCTCCTGTCCTTGTTTTCAGGCTTTCTCTTTAGGGAAAGTGTTGGCCAAAAGCACGTGGCTCCTTGGTAATCACAATTTGCTTTAGCAAGCTCACGAAAGCTGCGGCAGGTGGCTCTCACTTTGGCATAATCATAGAATCATAAAGGTTGGAAAA
>NW_009224572.1:19938-20862 GCF_000690835.1 Fulmarus glacialis | reverse complement strand
TAGATCAGTTAATCTCTGACTTTTCCCCATTCCCTCCCTGTGCAGCCTGGCCCTTGGCCCTTGGCCCAGGAATTTTCCCCTGGCTGCCCATGGAGTTCGCTGCGAAAGTGCTTTTGAAATATCTCTGCCCGGGCAGCCTCAGGGCTTTGGGGATTTTTGGCATTAATGCTCGGGGATTTAGATTTTTTGGTAGCCACAGTTCATGGTCCGGTACTGCGGGAGGGAGACACAATTCGCTGTGTGGAGGCTGGGCAGTTTGGGAACTCCTTCGTGGGTTGTTTTTAATGGAGCTGCAAGTGTGGGATGGGGAAGGAGAAGAGAAGGGGAATAACCACCCCTCCGAGCTGCCCTGAAACAAGGGGGTTTATGATCACTTCAGCACTTCAATTGCACCCTGTAAGCCTGTGCGGTGCCATTTACATGGACAACCTAAAATTGCCGCTACAGTTTCACCAAGTCAGGAGCAAGATGGATGAAACGCATGAACATGAAAAGCAAGAGGCCAATTTTGCCCAGCGCAGCTGGAGTTTTGCAGGGGAGAGGGAAAGCCCAGCCTTTGCCCGGGGATTTGGGGTTTGCGGTCTGCCGGGCACACAGTGACCTCTACCGTCTTCTCCCCAGCAAACCCCAACCCGGCAGGCCCCAACCCGGCAGGCGAAGGCAGATGGACACGCATCTTTTATGGGGAATACGAGCTGTGATTATTGGCCGGTCGGTGCTGTATTAATCACACTGCAAGTGCAGCTGCGGCCGGGACGCCACACGCTCGCCCCAGCCATTCTTTAGTGCCATCTTCAGGCAAAGCTTAAATATTGCTGAGATCAAAGAGCCAAGCGTGGCACCAGCCAGGCAGCCAGCTCGGCGTCCTGCGATGCCCAGGCCTGGGAATGGCTTCTGCAACTGCTTGGGGCTGTCCAGGGAAGG